>NW_022196901.1:19068157-19145769 GCF_008632895.1 Mastomys coucha | reverse complement strand
ACACACAAGAAATAAAAAACGTGTCCACAGGACACGAACCCACCGCCCCTAAAAAAAAGAAAGAAGGAAAAAAGAAAATAAAAGTGTTCCTGTATGAGAGAGACATGGAAAAACCTGGACCAGGGCTCTACAGTGGGCATCAGCAAACCGTGAACCTCAGCTCCATAAGATCCCTGCGCGCCAGAGAGGGGCCGAGCCGGGGCCGTGGAGGACCCCCCCAGCCCCCACCCCACCCCGCCACCGGCCACCGGCCAGCGCTGCAAAGGCCACCGCGCCTCAGCTCCCTCAGCCCCCCGGCTCCGCTCACCCTCGATGGAGATGACGTGCTCCCGGATCTGGTTCTGCAGGGCCAAATCCTCGATTCGCTCGATCAGATCATAGATGGCGTAGATGTTGGGGTGTACCGACTCGAAGCGTTGGATCTCGGCCCGGATAGCGGCCGAGTTGGAGAGCGCAAACTGCTGCGGGGGGCCGCCGGCCAGCTGCTGCGAGGGGCCGCCACCCCCGGCTCCGGGCCCCGCGCCGCCGAACTGCCCGCCGCCCCCCGCGCCGCCGCCGCCGCCGCCGCCGCCGCCCCCCGGAGCCGCCAGGCTCTGCTGCTGCTGAGGACTCTGGCCCCCGCCCGCCTGGAAGTTCATGGCTCCGGAGGCGCGGGGCCCGAAGCGGGCCCAGCCAGGGCCCGGGGCGGCGCGGCGGCGGCGAGCAGGCGCGCGGGGCTGGCGGGACCCTAACTACGAAGCGCGCGGCGCAGGGCTAGCGCATGAGGCCCGAGCCGAGGCCAGAAGGCGCGGCCGCACACGCTGGGGCCGCCGCCCGGCGTTTACCGGCGCTGAGATCCCGCCGCCTCGGAGCTGCCTCCAGCGGCAACAACAACGGGACCGGGAGCGCGCGGCCCGGGCCCTCCCCCCGCGTCATGCGCACGCACCGCCGCCCCCGCCGGCTCCGGCACACGCAGCCGAGCCCCCCTTCCAGCCGCCTCCGCCCCTCCAGCGCGTCGCCCCGCGCCCCCGCCTCTCGCTCGCTCGCTCGCCCGCCGCGTGTTGGCCGCGGCGCGCGGCCCCACCCACCCGTGTAGGCCCTTCCGCCCGCTCGCCCGCCCCTAAGCAAGGCGCCTGGAGGGCCTCCGGCCTGGGGACATGACCACGCTGTCCCCAGCTGTCATCCCTACCTCTCTACAACGTTCTAGGCCGGTGTGGAATCCTTGGGCTACTCGGAACCGTTCCCTGCGCCTGAGGGTGCTGATCAATGGGGCTGATTGGCCGAGAAGCTCTCCCAGGCCCAGCGGCCCCACCCTCTTTTAGGGCTGCACCAGCTCCTCTGTCTCCAGGCCGCGAGGTCAGCCCTAGGGATCATGCCAGGGCACTCTTTCCTGGTTCTCCGCCCTGGTCTCCACTGCGGACTGCACCAGAGAGACTGGGACAGGCTCCCCGTTCCTATTTCCCTGAGAGTTTCACCAGAGGGCCCCTGCAAACTTGAAACAACAGCGTCCCAATTCTTACCTCCCAGTGACAGCCCTCTCCCAAAAGACCCTCCCTACCATACTGAAAAGGGTCCATTGGTTCATTAAAGAAACCCACCAGAACCCACATGGGTCTCATAATTTTTCTTGTCCTAACCCCTTTTCTATCCTGTGGCCTCCTAGGGCCAGAGATAGCCCTTCAATGGCCCAGTTCTTCTGTATTCTCATTATCAAAGTTGTCTTCAGCTGTGTTAATCTCTATCCCTAACACAGATCCTCAAATCTCCAGGAAGTGGCATGTGCAAGGGAATGACCCTGTGGAATAAATCTGCTAGAGGATGCCAGGTGTCATGATGTACAGGTTATCCCAGGTTATCCCAGCACAAGGGCCATAGAGTAGGAGGACTGGGCTACATAGGGAGTTCAAAGCCAACCTGGGCTACATGAGACCATTTAAAAAAAAAAAAAACAAAACAAAACCAGCCGAATATGAGTACATGACTAAAGTCCCAGTGTTAGGAAGGGAGAATCTAGGTCACCAACCCCGTTTCAAAAATGAAAAGCAACACTGGGCAGTGGTGAGGTGCACACCTTTAATCCCAGCAGAGGCAGGAGCAATAGATCCATGAGTTCAAGACCAGCCAGGGCTACACAGAAAAACCCTGTCATGAGAAAAAAAAAGTCATATTATGTCTGAAATAATTTTTGTGCTATGCCAGGCATAAATTTTTCAAGGTTTCTATAACCCTCATCTAATTTTGATGTGGATTATGTTCTTTGTAGGTTTTGTCTTTTAACTCGGTACTCCTGAGCTTGGACACCAACAGACTTCAGAGACACAAACCAACTCTTGGTCTGACCATGAATAAAAACGTAAAACTTTTAATTAATTTAATCAACATAGTGGTCAATACTATCTTAAGTGAGTTGTTTCATCAGTGATACATGCCCTGCATCCCCTTCTCCCCTTTGGCCCTAGGGTTGGACTGCTGGACCTTATTAACCATCCTGGGCAAATGCTCTCTATAGCTATGCGTGTGTATGGTGTCTTCCCTGGGTGTATATATATATGTATAATGTACAGACAAACACCTGATGCCTATGAAGATCAGGATCCTTTGGAACTGGAGTTACAGAGACTCTTGAGTTGCCATGTGGTGTAATGAGAAATGGCCTAAGTCCTCTGAAAGAATAGCTACCGATGAGCCATCTTTCCAGCCCACAAGTCATCTTTTTTACACTTATGTCCACTTCAAAGGGCAACCTGGACTTTTTCCCAAAATAAAATTGCCTAGTATTTGACTTTTTTTTTACATGCCTTCCTACATTTCTCTTAGTTTCCAAAGGACCAGCACAAACCAATCAACTCTAGGACTCTCCAACTAATGAGTGATGCGAGCTTCTATCTATATGACGGTAGGAATGTCTTGCAAACTTTCTGGTCTTAATCTGAAGTAGTTAAGCAGAAAACTATAGCTTTTCTCATAAAAATTATAGTTCTTCTACTTTATAATTCTAAAACTAATACTAATATTCTGGCCAGGTGGTGGAGGTGCATGCTTTCAATCCTAGCACTCAGGAAGCAGAGGCGGATGGATCTCTGTGAATTCAAGGCCAGCCTGCTCTACATCAAGAGTTCCAGGACAATCTGGGCTACATATAGAAACCCTGTCTTGAAAAATAAAACAAAACTACAAACCAACAAACTACAGCATCTCTGTTACATGCTTAGAATTGGCAGCAAGCCGTTCCCCCAGAAATTCTTCAGAGGGAAAAGCTCGAAAGTGCTGCCCCAGCCACCAGCACAAGCCTGCCTTAGCATTCACTGATTGGCTGCCCCAGCCACCAGCACAAGCCTGCCTTAGCATTCACTGATTGGCTGCCCCAGCCACCAGCACATGCCTGCCTTAGCATTCACTGATTGTCTGTCTACATAGCTGTTCCTCTATTAATATGTATTTGTAAGGACAAGGAGAAAAATCATATGTCCAGTATCTTGCAAGATACCTAGTATATAAAACATATATACTCAGATATAGCATAAATGAAGAAATATGAAGAAACCTGAGAGAAGTTAGTCCTTTATAAATCCAAACTGATGTGCCCAAGGCAATATTTGATCTGGTCTTAATCTGAAAACTGAAGTAGTTAAACAGAGGATGGTAATCCATAGAAGACCAGAGTAGATTATTATTTTCCTTTTAACTTTTTTTTTAAGATTTATTTATTATTATAAATGAGTACACTATAGCTGTCTTCAGATGCACCAGTAGAGGGCATCAGATTTCATTATGAGTGGTTGGGAGCCACAATGTGGTTGCTGGGATTTGAACACACGACCTTCAGAAGAGCAACTGGTGCTCTTATCCACTAAGCAACCTCACCGGCCCCAGAGTAGATTATTTTTAATTAAGACTGGACTGGATGGGGCTGGAGAGTTGGCTCAGGAGTTAAGAGCATTTGCTGCACCTGTTGCAGTTGCTGCTCTTGCAGAGGACCCTGATTCAGTTCTTAACACCTACATGGCTCCTAAAAACTGCCTACCACTCTAGTACCAATGCCTTCGTCTGACTACCAGAAGCACCAGGCATGAGTGTGGTGTACTTATATTCAGGCAAACACCCATACAAATATAATATACAAGCCCTTGTTTTTTAAAAATAATTAGGGACTTGTTCTGCAAGCATAAGGACCTCAATTTGACTCCTCAGTATTCATGTCAAAAGCCAGGCATGGAAACCTGCCTGTAACCTTAGCATAAGAGAGCAGAGTCAAGTCCTGTATGTGTATACTCACATGTATGCATCACACACACATACACACATGCATGTGCAAACTCCCAAGTAAAAACTGGTAAAATCCGAGATTCAAGATTTCTGCAGATATTGGAGTCAGAGGAATAAGGAAAATTTTACAGAGATTAGCTGTCACAGATCTATCACTATGTCCTTTCTGCGGAAACACTTTTTTTTAGGGGTGGGGGAATTAAAACAGGGTGTCTCTAGGTGGTCAAAGATAGTCTCAACCTCCTAATCTTATCACCTCAACCTCCCAGTGCTGGGATTACAGGGCTATGCCACCATACTTAGCCAACTTCTCAAATCAGGTTTTGGTGAAGCCAGTGCATTAATACTAGGCAAGCAAAATACAGTAACATATATTTTACAGAGCTGTAATACTTATTTAATAAAACAAGTTTCTTCTTCCCAACTGACCTAGAAGAACTATACTTGTTCAGAAATTAAATAACCCACCAGAGATTATATATCTGGTGATTGTCTACGTGAGACCTCAGGATGTACACTCTGTTCCAAAGTTACAGTCTCATAGGAACACAGTGGAGACAGTCGGGGTCAGGCACTCTCCCTACCAAGTCAGGCAGCAACCTACGCCTTCTCGGCTACAGAGTCAATTTAGAAAATCATGTTGCTTTTTGACGTCCACTGTGACACAGGCTAGGCCGGGGTAGTGGCCACGTGCGTTCCCCAGAGCCTTCATCACTGCATCACCAACGCGGGTGCTCTGACGTGCTGCAGGCTGACGTTGGTGTCAGGAGTGACAGATGCTCCAGCAGCTGGCAGCGGAGATAGAGTTTCTTGCTGCTGACCAAACCTCCGTGGACAAGCAGAACCCTCAGGGTCCTCCCCGTGGGCCCATCGACGATCCGCGGGTACCAGAACATCTGGTACAGCCCAGCACGTGGGTTCACAGGGCGGAGGGCGGGAACTAAACAAGGCGAACTACAATCCCCACAATGCTCCCGGGCCGCGGCAGCAGGGAAGGAGAGGGACCTCAGGTGTCTGCGACCTCCGTGCCTTCGGCCCGGAAGTGCCCGAGGAGCCGAGATGGAGCTGGTGGAGCTGGGCGGTGAGTCGCTGTGCGTGGCCGCGCCCACCTAGTCGCCCCAGGCCACATCTGGGCCCTGCTTGCCCCGCCCCGAGATCTCTGGTGCCCTCCAGTAGCTCTGGGGGGCGGGCAGATGGGAGGAGTGATGGAGCAGTCATGGGTGGGGAGGGCTCAGTCTAGGTTCTCCCCGTGGAATCAAGGGTCTGGAGGCCTTTGAGTTTGGCGCCCAGGAGGCGCTGAGTCGGACTGCTGCGGGGTGGGCTTTGGGTGGACCCGAGAAGGGGCCGAGCTGAGGAGACAACCCTCTAGACTCCAGATTGGCCAAGGGCGGAGTTTGACGTTTGGGGTTGTCTAGGAAGCTTTGGGAAGCAGTCTGTATTGTGGGTGCGGTTTGGGTAAATGGTAAGGGGGAAGTCTGGGGGCTATAGAGACCCTTTTGTCAGAGAAACTTAAGCGACAGGGCATCAGATGAGCTTTGCTATAAATAGGTGAAGGAGTGAACTTTGGGATGAAGTGGACCAAAGAATAGGTAAGCTTTTGGGTAAAGTTTGATGAAGGTTAAATTTGAGGAGAGGGTTGCTTAGAAAAGCCAGGCCCTTTCTTGAATGTAGGGTTGGGTGAATCGGGAGCTGAATGAAGATCTAGAACTCAGATAGCAAAGCTAGGACTTGGAAACTGGTGATGGAAAGGAACATACGAAAAAGGCAAGTTTGGGACTACAGGATGTTGTATCCTAAGTGGACAAGCACACAGAATAACTAGGACAGTTGAAGCTGGGATGACTCCTGACTAGAAAGTAGCCCCTCACCAATTCTTTGCACCTTTCTAGCTCCTTAGCACCTCTGGCAACACGGGTGCCATGGCCTTGATTGAAGGTGTGGGCGATGAGGTGACAGTCCTTTTTGCGGTGCTTGCCTGCCTTCTGGTGCTGGCCCTGGCCTGGGTCTCAACACATACCACTGAGAGTACAGACCCCCTACCACAGCCATCAGGGACCACAACACCAGTACAGCCCAGTGAAGCCATGGCAGCTACTGACAGCATCAGAGAGGAGGCTCCAGGGGCTGAGAGTCCCAGCCTGAGACACAGAGGTCCATCTGCACAGCTGGAGCCTGACACAGGGGTCACAGCATCCACACCTTCAGACTCTCCGCAGGAACCCCTACTGCTAAGGTTGAAATTTCTCAATGACTCTGAGCAGGTGGCCAGGGCCTGGCCTCAGGACACCATTGGCTCCTTAAAAAGGTAAGCTGGGAAGAGGGTAAAAACAAAATGCTAAAAATGGGGTGGGTGACTATAGAAGGGCTATCCTATGAAGCTCTCCCTTATTTTCTATTGGAAAAAAAACTCTCCTCACGTTATATGCTATACCTGTTTACCTGTTCCAACCTGTCCCCCAGAGGCCAGGATCTGGGTGGTCAGATATAGATAGGGCTGGGTGAAAATTAGGATTGGTCCTCTGAACAATGGACCAGGATTGCCTGAGGCCTGCTCTCTTACCCAGGTCCCTCTCTCCTCAGAACCCAGTTTCCAGGCCGGGAGCAGCAGGTTCGACTCATCTACCAAGGCCAACTACTCGGAGACGACACCCAGACCCTGGGCAGTCTCCACCTCCCCCCCAACTGCGTTCTCCACTGCCACGTGTCCACGAGAGTCGGTCCCCCACATCCTCCCTGCCCACCGGGGTCAGAGCCCGGCCCCTCCGGGCTGGAAATCGGCAGCCTTCTGTTGCCCCTGCTGCTTCTGCTGCTGCTCCTGCTCTGGTACTGCCAGATCCAGTACCGGCCCTTCTTTCCCCTGACCGCTACCTTGGGCCTGGCCGGCTTCACCCTGCTCCTCAGTCTCCTGGCCTTTGCCATGTATCGGCCGTAGTGCCTCCACGGGCTTTTGGCAGTGTAGCCAGCCCCTCTGGACCTCATTCCCCAAGGCGCAAAGGGAGCTGCTGTCTGCCCAGGCCCACTTCATCCGCTGCCTGTCTTTTCCCACTACCCTGGAGCCCAGCTTTGCACCACAGAGGACTCCGGGTGTTAGCGGAGGCTGCTCCATGTGATCTTCATAGCTCTGGGCCATCTCCTGGGGGTGCTGGCCCTCAGCCTTCCCTGACAGTGGGCTCTTCTGGATCGGGCGCTTGCTGTCGCTGCCTTGGCCGGGCACAGAGCCAGGTCACGCCAATGGGCCCACCTTAGTGTGCTGACAGAGGATCTAGATACATCTAGTTTCAAAGAGCTGCCTAGGCCGAATTGGAAACTGGTGGACTGGGAGACTGCTGAAGGGGAATTGAGAGGGGCAGGGTTGTTTTCTGGAATTTGTGCAGATTAAAGAAACTGTGACGTTTTCACACCTAGGGTGTCTGTGTGGGGCTTGAGGATGGGGAGCCCTTGTTCTAGGAGAATGGGACCTGCCCTAGGTCCTGAGCGCGCCAGCTATCCCAGGGCTGGACAGCGGACCTCCGCTCCTCGGCGTGTTTCAGGACAAGCTCTGTGGCCCCGCCCCCGCGACGCGCACACTTCCGGGAAGCGAAGGGCAGGGCTCGCGACTCCTCGGCTCGCAGTGCCTGCCGGGAGCCACGTCTCCGCTGCCCTGGCGCTGGGCTGCGATTGGCGTCTGGGGGCGATCCGGGGGCTGCTGGGAAGATGGCGGACTCGGTGGCCCGCTGATGAGGAGGCCGCGGGGGGAGCCCAGCTCCCGGGCCCCGAGACCAACTGAGAGAGTGACCTACGCGGGGCCCGGGGAGTCATGTAGGGTGGCGCCTGCGGGGCGGACCTCGGGAGGGCGGCGGGAGCTGGTGTTAGTGGCGGTGGCCACGGGCTGCTAGCCTCCTGGGGCCGGGACAGGGTGTGGGGGGATCCCCTCCCTCGGACAGCCCTCCACTCCGCGCCTTGGCAGATGGCTCACTCGGGCTCGGCGCGTGCCCTGCGAGGTTGCGCAGTGTTCTCATTTCACTAGTGTGAAGGATTAGGCAGAGAGGCGAAGACTTTAGTCCAAGGTCATACAGCTGGTAAGTGGGAGCGCCCAGCATGGGACCCAGCACCAGCCCGCTGCAGAGCCTGCAGGTTCCACCCATCCCGCCGCCGCCTCCTGCGGGAGGGGGAGGTGGTCGTCAGGGCTCGTCGCCGGGACCACCGGGGCTCCAGGCTGGGTGCGACCACTAGCCCTGTGAATGACCTCAGGCTTAACCTCTCCGCCACTCTGGGCCTTCTTTCTCCACTTGTGAAATGAGGTAATGCCAGTCCTGCGACTCCTCATCAGCTTGCACGGAGCATCGAAGGAGATATGCATGTGAAATGTGAATAGAGTTGCACTCAGCACAATTAAAGAATTAGGGTTTCAGTTTCAAGGAATGGGGAAAGAGGGATAGGGTGGGGAAGAATACCAGAGCAGTCACATGGGTTTTTGTTTTTGTTTTTTAACTTCAGGCCCTTTGGATGGGGAGTCAGGTAAGGACTAGATAGCATATTTCCCCTTGGAGGAAGCCTCACCCGGTTTTCTGGGCCACCCCCTCAGGGTCTCCACCACCCAGCTCCATGCTTCGAATCCTGCTCTCTGCCCAGACTTCCCCTGCTCGGCTGTCTGGTTTGCTGCTCATCCCACCAGTACAGCCCTATTGTTTGGGACCCAGCAAGTCCAGGGACCGGCCTTTTGGAGGAGGCCCTGTACAAGGCCTTCAACGGCTTCTGGAACAGGCACGGAACCCTGGGGAGCTACTGCGATGGCTGAGCCAGAACCCCACCAAGGTGCGAGCTCATCACTACCCCGTGGCACTTCGTCGTCTGGGCCAGCTCTTGGTGTCTCAGCCTAGGCCCTCTCCTGTGGAGCAGGCCACACTGCAGGACTTGAGTCAGCTCATCATCCGAAACTGCCCCTCCTTTGACGTTCACACCATCCATGTGTGTCTACACCTTGCAGTCTTACTTGGTGAGGAGGGTATTGGAAGGTGTGGGTGTTTAGGGAAGAGCAGAGGAAGAGAGAGCAGTAGAGGACTCAAGCCATTGATAACTGTCAGATTCCCATCCAGTAGTGGCCCTTCCCCAGGCACACTTGCTGATTTCTCTCTTGTATCCACAGTGGATATCCAACTCCAGCAGCATCTTTCTAACTGCAGGGCACTAGGCTCTTCCTAATACAGTGCTCTAGGAAGCCACAGAGGTACAGTTTGTCATACTTGGCACAAGATGACTTTTGTATAAGGCTTTCCCCACACACTGTTGATACCTCATATTCACATGATACCATATCACTCCACAAGTATTTTCCCATTTAAGAAATGATGACAAGGAATTTGGGGACTCATTCACTCCACTTGGCAAGATAGCATACCCCAGCTCTCTTACCAGGATGGTCTTTGTCCCTCTCCTTCCTAGGCTTTCCATCAGATGGACCACTCCTGTGTGCCCTCGAACAGGAGCGAAGGTCCCGTGTCCCTCCAAAGCCACCCTCCCCACATCAGCTTGCCATCTATGGTGGTCAAAGGTTGGAAGCGGCCCTGAGCTGCCCCCATTTCCTGCGGTACCCTCGTCAGCATCTGATCAGAAGCCTGGCAGGTGCCAAGGGTTAAAAGCAAGAGGGAGGCAAGGGATGAGATGAAGCCACTGGGATGAACCACTGGGGCTGGAGTGCAATCTGGCCCACAGGGGTCTTCCTTGAAGGCACAGTATGACGGGCTGTTCTTCACAGAGGCAAGGCCAGAGGAACTGACTCCTCATGCAATGGTGCTTCTGGCTCAGCACCTGGCCCGGCACCGGTTGCGGGAACCCCAGCTTCTGGAAGCCATTGCTCATTTCCTGGTGGTTCAGGAAGCCCAGCTCAGCAGCAAGGTGGGCTGGCCTCCCACCCTTCCATGTTTCTCTGAGTTGTCCTCCGGGACTTGGTTAGGCCTAGCCCCCTATCCTGCTTGTTTGGCTTCTGGAGCAAGCATTGCAGCTAGGCTGTGTTCTTTACCCCAGGACATCTGTCTCTTGCTCACTGGTTGTCCAACTCCCATAATCAGTAAAGTAGTATGTTTAGGGCCCTGAAGTTTTCCAAAGCTCCTGAATAGCTGCCTACTTCTGCTCTAGTCCTGTGAGCCATACCCCTATGTTATGCTCCCACTATGGTATTGTAGCTCAAGACTGCTTAAGCTGCAGAGCTTAGGGCGTGTGCTGTTATGGAGGGCATTCTGCCTTGAAAGCACTTACTGACTGAACCAGGCCTCCCTGAGGTCTTACCAAACATGCCAGAGAGCTTGGCATGTGGCATGTGCCTTTAATCCTGGTGTAGAGGCAGTAGCAGGTGACTCTGGGTTCAAGGCCAGCCTGGTTTGCATAGCAAGTTCCAGGTTAGCTTTAGAGACATAGAAAGACCCTGTCTCAAATGGGAGAAAATAAAGACACAGAGCAGTGTTTCCTGCTGGATAATGCTTCCTTTTTCTGCAGGTGGTACAGAAGTTGGTCTTGCCTTTTGGGAGGTTGAACTACATGCCCTTGGAGCAGCAGTTTATGCCCTGTCTTGAGAGGATCCTGGCTCGGGAAGCAGAAGTGGCACCCTTGGCCACAGTCAACATTCTGATGTCACTCTGCCAGCTGCAGTGCTTGCCCCTCCGAGCCCTGCAGTTTGTCTTCTCCTCCAGTTTCATCAACCACATCAATGGTATGCACACAGAGTGGCTGGTGGGGCCAAGGGCTGGAGGGCAGGGGCATGCCCAGGTGTCAGCCGCCCAGTGTCCCCCAGTCCCTGCTTCCCAACAGGCACCCCTCCTTCTCTGATTGTGCGACGCTACCTCTCTCTTCTTGACACGGCTGTGGAGCTTGAACTCCCAGGATACCAAGGCCCCCGCCTTCCCCAAAGGCAGCGAGTGCCCATCTTCCCACAGCCCCTCATCACTGATCGTGCACGCTGCAAATACAGGTGGGCTATAGGGGAGGGGCAGCCCCAGAAGCAGAGTAGGAAAGCCAGAGCCAGTATCTCCTAATAGAAGAATACGTTTCCTCTACCACTGTTCTTTCCTTTTAGTCACAAGGACATGGTAGCTGAGGGGCTGCGCCAGCTGTTAGGGGAAGAAAAATACCGTCAGGATCTGACTGTTCCTCCAGGCTACTGCACAGGTGAGGTGTGGATGGGACGGGGTGGCTAACAGTTTAAAGCTGTAGCAAGGCTAAGGCTTATCTGTCCTGCAGACTTTCTACTCTGTGTGGGTAGTTCTGGTGCTGTGCTCCCTATGAGGACACAAGACCCCTTCCTGCCCTACCCACCACGGTCCTGCCAACGGGACCAGGCTAACTTTAACTCCACAACCCAAGACCCTACCCAAAGGTAAGGAGAATGAAACAGGGTTGGGAGCCTTGGCTGCTGGTCCAACAGCAGCCTGAGCCAAGTCCCCTGCTCTTCAGGGTGGTGCTGATGCTTCGAGAACGCTGGCATTTCTGCCGAGATGGCAGGGTGCTGCTGGGCTCTCGGGCCCTGAGGGAGCGGCACCTGGGCCTAATGGGCTACCAACTCCTGCCGGTGAGAAATTGTCCCGCCCTACCCATGTGTGTTCTTATAGCCAACCCACTGCCACCTGTCTTCTCTCCACAGCTGCCATTTGAAGAACTGGAGTCTCAGAGAGGCCTGCCCCAGCTCAAGAGCTACCTAAGGCAAAAGCTTCAGGCCTTAGGTCTTCGCTGGGGACCTGAGGGTGGGTGAGGGAGTAGACACAGGGCTCAGGATGGATCCCCTATGGAGAGGAGGGTGGACAATTTGCACTTTGGCTCCCTGTTATTTTTTTCATTAAAATCCCTTTCCTTCCTGATGATGAATCTCGTTTCTGGGAAAACAGGGCTGGGCCACCACCTCTTTCCATTTGTGACCCCACCAAAGACACAAGACCAAGCCTAGGTTGGGGTTGAAGCACTTTACTGCAGGTGGGGAAAGGGGGGCTTTAAATTATTCACTTAAATAAAAATGAGGAGGGGCAGGAGGAGGGGAGCCCCAGCCCCCGTCCCTTAGTCCCTCTGCTGTGCCTCTGGACAGCAGCTACACAGGCATGGGCATCTCGTTGTACTCATCCACACCTTCACACTCGTCAAACACTGGCTCTGCCTCATTAGCATCCAGCTGTGAGGAGAGAGGAAGGACAGAAGGGTTGACCTTTATGGAATCGTGGGAGAGAGGACTGAAGGAGAAAGAAAAGAGGGTCAGGGGTGCTTACACATTTCATTTCTCGCTCAGTGAAGATTCGGGTAAGTACCACCATGCGCAAAGGCACTGTGAGGATGAGGATGAAGGGGAAGGCCAGGGAAGCAGCTGTGGACATGACTGCCCAAAGCAGAGCCAGGCAGAGCAACTGCAAGGCAGTGAACAGGTGCATCCGCATGGTCCGAACCTGGAGGCAGAGATGAGGTGAGCCTAGACATACATCCCAGCTAAGAGGACGAGTGTCCTTCCCCCCGACCCCCCCGGGAGATGAAGTACTACTATTTCCAGAGCTCCCCTGTACAGAGGAGGCAACAAGCTGTTTGAGGAACTAACCTTTTTGACATAGGTAACATCTGGGTGGTGTTTGGGTGGCATGAGTAGCAGGTGCAACCGCTCGTAGAATTGGATCCCATTAAGGGAAGTAACTCCCATGTATAAGAAAATGCCAAAGAGCACAGCCAGGGGGATCTGCCGCAGTAGGTCCCCAATAACCATAGAGAGGCCTGGGAAAGGGAGCAAACAGTCGGTCCCCTCCAGTTGGTAACCCTGGGGACCTCTCATAGAAGGTGAGGCAGAGGATAGGCAGCATACCCACAAGCAGGGCCACCAGCAGCCCTGTCACCCGCTGTTCCTTGACTTCCTGAATCTTGGGTTTGTCCCCAGGTGCCACAGCCTTGCTCATGACAGTGAGTGCATTGGCATGAGTGACAGAGCGGACAGTGGCAGCAGCCAACCAAGGCAGGCCAAAGAGGGCACAGATGCCACCCATGGCTACAATGAGCAGCAGATCGAGGTGGAAGCCAGAGCCCTTCTGCAGCATCCTCTCTTTCTTGGAGATGATCAGCCTGGGAGGAGGGAGGCATTGTGAAACTCAGGCTACTCACAGCATGGGAGAGCATATCATTCCAGCATGGCCCAGCTGGTTTCTGGTGGTTTCTGTCCATCCTACTGGGACTGGACCTCTGTCACAGAACTGAACTTTTGTTTTTTGTACCTTCAGGATTTCTCCTGGCAAGCCCTGCTAGGTTAGCCTGCAATGCCTGTGCCCTGTCCAACCCCAGCTAATACCAGTGACATTTCTGTTACCTGGAAAAGGAGCTACTTAGCCTGGCATTCAGGGCCCAGTGGCAATAGGTCCCATATCCCCGAGTCTGGCTAAGGACCTGCTCCCTTAGCTAGGATGGCTCACGTGGTGATCTGCGTCTCCATGAAGATGAGGATAAACACCAGAACAGCAGGCAGCAGGCTGGCCACCATCATCCACACAGGGAAGGGGGTCTTCTCTCCAAGGGGGTTGATGACCCAGCCCCGCTTGTCTGGGGCTGTCACTGAGAATCCGCTGGGCACACTGAGCTTCTGCGAGGCAGAGGCAGTGTGCTGTTCATGGAGGGTCCTCAGTGGAACACCATAGCCAAAGGGGTGGAGACTGCCCCTTCCTTACCTGGGTGTAGGTGTCCTCAATACTGTAATCCACAAGCACCATGATGAGGATCGCAATGGGCACCCCAAAATCCCCAATTACTCGCCGGATCTAAGAGGGCAAGCACCATGTTCAGAGGCCTTCTTTTTTTTTTTTCCTTCTTTTTCTTTCTTTTTTTTGGTTTTTCGAGACAGGTTTTCTCTGTGTAGCCCTGGCTGTCCTGGAACTCACTCTGTAGACCAGGCTGGCCTTGAACTCAGAAATCCGCCTGCCTCTGCCTCCCAAGTGCTGGGATTAAAGGCGTGTGCCACCACCACCCGGCCGTTCAGAGGCCTTCTATCCCATGCAATTCCTCGATACTTCCAAGCCATCCCCTTCCTGTCTTCAGCTCCTCCAGTCTGCAAACCCACATACCCGGCCAGGGAAGAACCGGCTGTTCTTGAATTTGCGCAGGAAGAAGGCAATGAAGAAAGTGCCAGCCATTAGCACTAGCGACAGTAAGGCTGTGTTGGGCTGGCCCCGGGGCCTCTCTTGCCCAGACAGCCCAGATGTGCTGCTGTTCTCTGGCACCAGTGTGGTTGCTGTCCAAGTCATATTGTTACTGCTGCTGTCTACCTCTGAGTCGTTGGAGACTGAGCAGCCATGGAGGGGGTGCTCCTGGAAGATCTGGAAAAGAGTCACACAGGACCATGGGCTGAGCTGGGGCCATGCTGGGTGTTGGCGGGCTATGGTAGCCTGCCTTCTAGAAACTTGTCTTACCAGGTTAAGAAAATGACTTGGTGCTTGCTTCAGCAGCACATGTACTAAAACTGGATAGAGATCAGAATGGTCCTGTGCAAGGGATGATATGCAACTCTCCGGTGTTCCATATTTTGGGGTTTTTTTTTTTTGTTTGTTTGTTTTGTTTTGTTTTTCAAGACAGGGTTTCTCCATATAGCCCTAGCTGTCCTGGAACTCATTCACTAGACCAGGCTGGCCTTGAACTCAGAAATCCACCTGCCTCCGCCTCCCGAGTGCTGGGATTAAAGACATGTGCCACCACTGCCCTGCAGTGTTCCATATTTTCAAAAACTTGATCCAGTCTATTTTAAGTTAACACTAAATCATTATCTCAAAAAAAAAAAATGTTACTGTCACAACTTCACATGCACAGGGTCTGACCATAGATATACAAGGTGTTGCATGTATGTGTGGAAACTACTTTCACGTCACTTAGTTCATTGGTTTTTGTACCAATATTACTTTTTTCTTTTATTACATTTATTATATTTATGTGAATGTATGTATACATATATGCACATATGTGTGTCTGTATGTATGCAGGGGGGGGCATGCATGTGCCATCCATGGCACCCACTGTAAAGGTTGCAATGACTTTTGGGAATCAGTGCTCCTATTATTAGGTGGGTCCCAAGGATCAAATTCAAGTCATCAGTCTTGGTGGCAAGTAACTTCACCCAGTCAGTTATCTTGCTGGCCCTCTACCAATATTTCATTTTCCCTTTTTGAGACAGCCCTGGCTGGCTGGCATTCACTATGTAGACTAGGCTGGTTTCAAACTCACAGTGATGTACCAGCCTCTGCCCCCTTTGCTGGAGTGCTGGGATCAAAGGTGCATGCCTGCATCCAGCCCAATACTCTGCACAAGTTTCTCGGTTAATTTTATGAGTTCCAAAAAACCCAAATTACATTTTTCTTTTTCTCTTTTTGTTTTTTTCCCCCTTTGGTTTTTTGAGACAGGGTTTCTCTGTATAGCCCTGGCTGTCCTGGAACTCACTCTGTAGACCAGGCTAACCTTGAACTCAGAAATCTACCTGCCTCTGCCTCCCAAGTAATGGGATTAAAGGCGTGTGCCACCACTGCCCAGTCCAAACTACCTTCTTTAAGCTTATTTTACTATTATGGCATTTTGACTCTAGTTTTTATTTTTTTCTGGAGCTAAGAACCCAATGAAGGGCCTTGCCCTTGCTCAGCCAGCACTTTGCCACTGAGGTAAGATCCTAGCCCTATCATGGCATTCTGAGAAGTAACTATCTTCATTGTCACTGGCCGAAGGCTGCTCGCACCATGTCTCAGAGCAGCTTCTTAAATGTCTGTATCCATGGATGACAATGTTTCTCTTCACATACATGCCTGTTCAGAATGTCAGATTTAAAAATGTCAAATATTTTCATAGTCACATGTAGATATCTAGAAAATATTCAGAATCGCTAGAAACCAACTGTTCAGCCTCATGTTGAGCAAGCGTGATGTATATAATAAAGAATTTGAGACAAAGTGAAATCAATGCAAAGGACCTAGTCTGAGACTAGACTGTCTGGTATAAGCAAGCATAAGGCTACCTCAGATAGAGAGGGGGCAGGAGTGGGAGAGAGCCAGAGCCAAGACTGAGCTCTGAAGGCAGAGGAGAGAAGTCATGAGCATAGAGAGCCAGGACTCAGTGAGATGCGTGTGTGTTGGATATCCACATTGTTACTGAGTATACCACCTCTGGGCCCTCATTTTTACATTCTTAGGTTCTAAGTGTATGTTATCCTTGTTATTAAAAATACGTGAATTTGGGGCTAGAGAGATGACTCAGCAGTTAAAAGCACTGACTGCTCTTCAGAGGTCCTGAGTTCAATTTCCAGCACCCACACAGTGGCTCACAATCATCTGTAATGGGATTTGATGCCCTCTTCTGGTGTGTCCGAAAACAGCAACAGTGTACTCAAATATATAAAATAAATAAATCTTTTTTAAAAACCTGTGAGTTTTTGAAAAGGTTGATGTGATGCTCAGTGTCGATGGTGATGAGGCCATGGGAAGGATGGGGTTGGGGTAGGGCCAGCAGGCCAGCTGTAGCACTGTATCTCATCTCTGCCACACTCTCAGTGGCTTCTTGGTTTACCCACCTCCTCCAATCCTCTCTTGACTCCATGTTACTCTGTGTTCATGAACAGACTCCAGGGGATGTCAGACTAGCCTGGCCTATAGTCCAGAAGGAATAACCAAGATGCAAGACATATATAGACATAAAGTGAGAAAAGCAAGCGGGACGGAAGCCAGTAAAATGGCTCAGTGGGTAAAACTGCTTGATGCTAAGCCTGACAACCTGAGGTCCATCAAAAGGTGAGTGAGCCAGCTTCCTTGGGTTGCCCTCTGAACTCCACACACAGATAATAAATAGAATTGCATTAAGGATGAGACAGGATGCCCCAGGTTCCTTTGTACCCCATGCATGCCTACCTTGATCAGCTTATAGAAGGTCTCGTAGATGAAGATGAGCGATATGAGGAAGGCAAAGATTTCCTGGGTGAATCGGGAGACAAACCGGACCAGGAAGCTTCCCTCCAGAGCCACCATGAGCAGGGCCAGGAACACCAGCCAGAAGCCAATCCACACTCGGCCCACCAAGTACTCCAACTGGTTGCTACTGCAGAACTGAACAGGAAAAGTGGGAAGCCCTTAGGGGTGCCAGGAGCCACATCTGGGAAGGACAGTCAAGGAGGACAGAAAGAGCTCTTACGGAGAAGAAGGCTTCCTCAAAGACCAGCAGAGGCCCAGAGAAGCCAATCACCAGCAGTGGCTGAGCACCCAGCAGGCAGAAGACCACCCCCTGGAGTGCTGTGGACATGATTAGCTCTGACACTCCAATCAGGTCCTTTGTCTTCTCCCCTGGAGGGGGAAAGGAGCAAGGTCAGCACCTGGCCAGGCCCGGTGCACATCTGCCACTCCCACTAAAACCTCTCCTTACCCAGTAGCCCCCCAAAGGTGATGGCAGGAGACAGGGCGGCAAAGTAGATGAAAATAACAGCAGCCAGGCACTGGGGGTCTAGCGCATCACGGAAATCACTCAGGTAGTGGGGGTAGCGCCGCCGCACGTCCCGGATCAGCCCCCCGAAGGGCCGGCCTGTCCTCCGAAGGGGATCATCTTCAGCTGCACCTGCCACCTCTACCATCTGCAGGAGTGCTGCAACCCAGGCCTCCATCAGGGCCTGTGGACCCTCCCAGCCACCCCATCAGGCCCTCCTCCATGGGCGCAGACCATACTGACTACAGACAGAGACTCCCAGCCACCCCATCAGGCCCTCCTCCATGGGCGCAGACCATACTGACTACAGACAGAGACTCCCAGCCACCCCATCAGGCCCTCCTCCATGGACGCAGACCATACTGACTACAGACAGAGACTCCCAGCCACCCCATCAGGCCCTCCTCCATGGACGCAGACCATACTGACTACAGACAGAGACAATGTAGTTGGCTTCTGGTCAGGTGCCTACAGGCTGTCCACTGCCCACGAGCTCCCTCCATAAAGTAATGCCACCTGGCCCAGGCCCATTTGGGCGGGCGTACCCTTATCTTGGGCAGACTTGGGCTCTAGCCCACTCCCAGGGGGCAGCAGGCGGCCCTGCTCCTCTCGCTTCTTTAGCATCTGGCGTTGGAAATGGGCGACAGAACGCAGCAGCTCCTCGCCCTGCACTTCGGAAGGCGGTAGCACAACGCTGCAGTCCAGGAAGGCATTGATAGCAGTCAGCAAGTCGTCCCGTTCATCCGCCAGGTAGGCTGCCTCGTGAAATTGCTGCCCAAGCAGACAGGGATCAGGGAGTATACAAGAGGGGAGCAGGGGCTGGGAACTAGGGCTGGACAAGGTTAGTGGCTGGCGCAGGGTTACAGGAAAGGGTTAAGGAGAAACAGCTGACCTTGTCAGACATGAGGGTGGAGATGGATCGGCCAATCTCATGGTAGTCCATGTTGGCACTGCTGGGGCCCAGCAGCAAGAAGAGGAAACGCACAGGCACAGGCACCTCTAGTACTGCATCCAGCTCCACAGCCTCCCGCAGACGCACGAAGGCCATGGTAGGGCGGGAGAGGAACTCCACACAGCCTAGGGACATGGAACCACTATGGGCAACAGCAGGTAGCAGGACCCCTCCATTTTCCAAGTCCAGGATGGCCCAAAAGCCCAGCTTCTAATACCCACTAGCTTCTCCTCACATACCCACGAGGACCACTGTAGCCTCTGCATTCTCAGGGATCTTCTCCAGCAGCTTCAGCTCATGCTTGGACTTGGAGCGCGTAATACCTGCAGGTGGGGCCGGTGGTGGTAGCTCACGCTGGGGGTTGGGGTGGAAGGAACAGGGCAGAATTCAGTTCAAGCAGCACCTCCCACATGCCTTAGCTGCATTTCACATTGGGTTTGCTCAGACCCTCCTGCCAGCCCCTAGGCAGGACCCACTCCCCTTCACCTCTCTATCCACCTCCAGTCGGGTTTCAGGAACACCACCAATGAGAGGCTCAGTGACATGAGGATCACTCTCGGTCCCCTGGGGGTGGTGATGCCCCAGTAGAGAGCCTAGAGAGCCGGCTGAGATGTTTCGGGGGAAGGAGAACTCTTTCTCGTCACTTGGGTGGCTAGTGGACAGAGGACACTGAGCATCAGGAAAGGCCACATTGGGGCTAGGGCCAGGCAGGCGGGATGCAACTGAGCTCTCCTGGCCTGAAGGCCATACCTGTGCTTCAGCAGAAGAGCTCGGAGCACATTGGCTCTATCCTCTGCCTTGATCTGGTCAGAAATAACCATCTGCTCGACCACCTGATGGGCCACTCCAGGCAGGGTTTGCTGGTCGAGGTCTAAGAGCACAGCTCCTGCCATAAGGTGGTAGAGAGAACGTGTCACCCCAGAACCAGTAACAACAGTAGGGGCAGATAGGAAGGAAAGTGAGGACAGGCTGGGCAGCCAGGTAGTATAGGCCAGGGCCTGAACTTGAGTGCCAGCTCTGCTCTAAAGCCTCCACCAATTTATCTTTCTGACCTCTTTGTCCCCATCCTTTCCCCTCCTAGGAATACTACAGGAGGCTGACTGAAACTATCACGGTTTAGTTATCTGATGCCCTATCCAAGGAGCACCCAGCTTAGGTTACCCAGGCACCCACTCTAGCTATGTCCTCTTCGATGTTAGAACGTTATTCCTGTTATTAAGCCACAGTGCTGCCTCCCCATGATGTTCCCAGGGTCCTAGATCTCCCTCATGTTCCAGCTGGCCTGTGGCCCGGTTCACATGGCAACCTGGGATCAACCGAAAGTTCCCAGACTTCCTGCTTCACTTCTGCAAGCCCAGTGGAGGCTTGCTGCTCACTCAAAGGCATATAGAAATGAAACTCCTTTCAAAAGCTACCAGACTGGCAAGGTCAACTTTCCAGAACAAAGAACTAAGGAATAAATCGTCTCAGTGCTTCTCAGCAGCCAAAACAGCCTAAGAGATAAAGCTCTCCCTCAGGCCTTTCACCCAAAGCCCAGAAACCTCACTTGTAGCCTATTCGCTTTCTGTTTGGAAACAATTCCAACAGCAGAGATCTCAGTCCTCAGCTGCTTAGAAACAGCCTTTCAAAGAACAACTGGGAGTGACTGCCTAGCAGGAAGGAGGAAGCAAGTGCACTGGAGTCCCGCACCTGTAGTTTTTTAGTGACGTTTAGACAAGACAGCCGTACAGGTTAGGTCATATTCCCAGCCCCTCTAAGATGTTAACAGAGGCTGGGTGTGGTGGTACATGCCAGTAATTCCAGGACTCGGGAGGTAAAGGCAGAAGGATAAGAAGTTCAAGGTGAGTTATCAGCTACACAGTGAGTTCAAAGTTAGTCTGGGGTATTTGAGACATATCTCTAAAATAAAGTATGCTAACAAGGCATGCCAGGAATTTCAGTCATTTTTCCATAAAAACTTTTACTCTCAAGTCATTTTAGTACCTAAAAAGAAAAGCTTCAGTTATAGAGCTAGAAGCAAAGAGTTCTTGTAGCAGGTAAACTGAAGTGTACCATGGGCCAGTGTCCTGCGGAGCTCCAGGAGGCTGCGGAAAGACAGTGAGGCCACGTGAGGCTTCCCCCAGCGCTCCGTCTCCTCTTCCACATCCTCCTCAAATTTTATCCAGCGGGCTGTCTCCCGCCACTGAGGCTCCTGGTTTTTATCCAACAGCAATTCATTCAGCTCCACAAACACCTTGGGATGAGATGAGAAAGTCTTGCAGGGAACAGTGTGAGAGGATGCTGGGAATCTAGCTCTGGAGCAGCAGCATCAGAAGGGGCGGGTGACCATGGGCCGTGGTGATGGTGCACAGGCATGCACGACTGACTAATTCGATGTGAATTTCCCTTGTGTGTAAAATATCCATGGCAGCTAGAGGACTGAGTCAAGTCTGTGAACAGGGCTCATAGAGCCAAGTGGAGTCACCATGCGAGGAAGCCATGGGCTTCTGGAGACCTACACAGGACTGACAAGACTATCAGCAGCTGAGTGGTGGAATATTTCTGTAGTCCCAGCTCTCAGGATGCCAAGGCACCGAGGGCTGAGGCAGAACTGCCTTGAGTTTGTGGCCAGTCTGGATTCCAAAGTGAATTCCAAGACAGTCTAGACTACAAAATGAGACCCCCTCCATCTCTCTCAGCCTCCCTCCCTGAAAAACTGCAAATAAGAATGCCAGGGGACAGCCACCTCTCTAGGACAATGCCAGGGTAGTGGCAGGAAAGGACTTGCTGAGGGTCGGAACAGGCTGTAGCTGGGCAGTGGTCATCTGGGTGGCATGGGTACAACATGACCTTGGACTGGACACTCAGTACAGGTGCAATTTACTATAGTGCTATTATACTTCAATAAAAACATTTAAAAACAACACACACTATGTCAAAGTTCAGAGCCCTACACTCTAAGATGGGCAGTGTCCCTAAATAACCAAGTAACCTTGGCCAAGGAACAGAGCTGGTTTATGGCTGACACCACCTGGCCTACCACCTTTGCCAGCTGTTGGAAGGGTCAACTGAGCAGGGAGGTTGGGCTTTGAAAATGAAGTGTTAACATGGAAGGAGCCTGAAGGTTCTTCTGTATGTCCTCCTGCAGACCACTCACTGTAGCCGACCAACAGGTGGCCATGGCACACACCTCACTGAAGGCTCAGCTGTGAAACACAGTACCATACATGAGATCATATTGCCCTAGGATACAGTGGGCAGCCATCCCTAATTGAGGCAGCTCTGGGGCACGATGTCTGCTCGGTGGAAGGGGAGGAGATGGAAGACAAGAAGTAGACAGGTGTACCTCATGGGGCTTATGGGGGGCCCGTGGACGTGCCCGAGGTGTGGGGCCAGGCTCTCGACCTTCCCGGGCAGCCTGTGTAGACCCTTTGGCATTCTTCCTCACCAAGTGTCGCCGTACCCCAGGAACATCCTCAAATCGGTGACCTGGGGGAGAGTAGAACCAGGATCAGCTTCTTACTTTTCTTTTTTCTTTTCTTTATTTATTAAATGTAAGTTCACTGTAGCTGTTTTTAGACACACCAGAAGAGGGCATCAGATCTCTTTATGGATGGTTGTGAGCCACCATGTGGTTGCTGGCATTTGGACCTTCGGAAGAGCAGTCAGTGCTCTTAACCGCTGAGCCACTTCTCCAGCCCTACCTTTCTTATCCTGTGTCCCACCAAGGATGAGATTGTTGTAGGTCCCAGCAGCACTCACTTTTCATGAGGTCAAGGTCAGCTGTGGCCAGAGTCTGAGCTTCACTTTCATCAGTAGGGACCCTGGGCAACAGTGCCTGCTCCACCCCTGTCATACTGCCAATTCGTCTTCGCTCCTGAAGGTTGTAACTTCGATGTCCAGGCTGGGCTTTGGTCAAGGGACGCCCTGCAGCGCCTCCATCGTCACCTCCAGCTGTGCCACTGGCCACTGCCACCGTCTCCTCCACCATAGTTCTGCAGACAGAACAGCCATGAGCCCCTAAAGTCAGCTTCCTTCCCAGGCAGAAAACCACATGTACTTTGGCCCGCCTGGCTTCCACTCCTGGAAGGCAGGCATATGGGAAGACTGAGGCTTCTGAAAGCCCACAGCCAATACCTGAAGCCCAGCACCAGCCTTTCATAGCTATACAGCCCCAGCAGTTCCACAAGGCTCACCTGGACAGAACCCTTCCTCACAATGTGGGCAAAAGCCAGCACTGCTGAATGTTTTAGAAGGTGAAATTTAACCTAGTATTTAGCAACATTCATTCGTTCCCTTGCCCCTCTAACCTGGAAATGAGCTTTGAAACTGTAGCAGATAACAACGCTTTGCCCCTCAGAGACACTCCAGCGAATTCTCTGCCAATGCCAGCATCCACTCAGTCCATGCTTGCTGTGCCAGTCTTGCCTGCTTCTTTCCTTCCTCTGTGCCAGGCTTGCCCTGTGGCTCCCACCTGCTCCCCTGCCAGCCTGGCATGCAGTGAGCTTACACACTTGCTCTCTAGAGGGGCACCATGCCCTTTATTCCCATCACACATCACACTGCCTGGCACCCTGATAGTCATAACCTTGAGGTGTCATTCAAAGTCATTTCCTCCTAGAAGCCTTCTCTGGCTAGTGCTCCCAAACTCCTATCTACTACTGGTACGGACTCTGCTGGAGCTGGATTACCGGATGCAGTGGTGTTCCACTACCACTTCATGTGGTGACATTTGCTTTCCAAATGGGTGCACTGGCAACTCCCAGAAACAAGAGGGGGCTCCAGCATGTACTTTGTCCTTGGTCCAGTGCCTAAGCCAGTGCTGGGAAGGGGGCAGCTTAGATTGCTAAGCCACTCTGTAATTCTTTTTTTTTTTTTTTGAGACAGGGTTTCTCTGTATAGCACTGGCTGTCCTGGAACTCACTTTGTAGACCAGGCTGGCCTCAAACTCAGAAATCTGCCTGCCTCTGCCTCCCAAGTGCTGGGATTAAAGGCGTGCGCCATCACCACCCGGCCACTCTGTAATTCTTGTCAAGGCCAGTGAGCTCCATGCTGTCATGTTGTCCCCTCCTCAGCACCCACTCACTCCACAGCCTTGCTGTGAGGTCTTGCTGATAAGAGGCAGGCCTGGGACCTAGCCTGGTTAGCTCAGGCCCCTGCCATACTTCACACCTCCTCCCCACTCTAGTGAGGGGATGTCTACTTGGGACACTCCGAGAATAGTGTACTTACCCTGTCTGTGCCCCTTTGCTGGCCCGGAGAGCTGCCTCCTGGTGGGGCGTCTGTGTAGGGGGAGATGGGCTAGTTCTCTCTGCCTTCCTTTCTGTACCTTCATCCTCTTGGAGAAAGAACTGCAACAGGAACCCATATGGAAAGGTAAGGCCAGGCTAGGACTCTGCAGACAGCTCCCCTCCCCGGGGCACAGGTACCACTTACCTGAACTGCAGAGGGTGTAGTGGCAGGAGATGGTTGTTGTGGGGGAGCTCTGAACCCTTCAGCTTCATTGGCTTCATCCTCATCTTCCTCCCCTTCCTCAATAGTGGGGGTCTCTCCAGTGGGAGAGGTTCCAGGGCGCCTCCGAGGTTTCCGTCCTGGGCCCTGGGGAGTCTTGCGACGGCGGGCATCAGGAGGTAGGTGGGTAGATAGTGGATGATGGATATGGTGGGAGGACTGGCGGTGGTCTGCAAGGAGGAGGGGCTTGACTGAACGAAGGCCCAGCATCCTCTCTCCCACTATTACCCTGCCCATTCGCTGTTGGACAGCCTAACTTGATCCCTCAGCCTCCCTCCTCACATTCAAAGTCTTCCTCTCCATAGCTGCGGCCTGGCTCTTCTCCTCCTCGGGATCCAGCCTCCTGGAGAATCTCTTCGAATCGCTCCACACCTAAGGTACAAAGTTCATCTTCCTCTTGCTCAGGGAACCCAGGTGTTCCGGGGCTCAGGCTCTCTGGCTCTGGCTGTGAGAAGAAAGTGTGGAGAGAAGACATGGGGTTCACTGGGAATTGTACCCAAAATCCCTGACCTGCTCAGAACTTTTGAGATCCAGTAATGCCAGCAACACACAAACTGAGTCATGTACAGCAACCTATCCCTTCAAATGTAGGGACCTAATCCCACATTCTCAATAACTATGGCCTCCAATGCCAGGGATCTAGCTCGCCAGCATTTACCCTCCTTGTGTGTATACTTGGGCCTAATCAACCCAGGGCAGGCCCACACTAGAAGACACCACAGAATTCCCCATCTAGCCCTTCTGCAACCAGGCAGAATGTGAGCTTCCTTGTTACTGTGGCTGGAGGATAACTGCTGAGCCTTAAACTTCTTCGGAAGGCATCTATGCTAACTGCCCCAGAGTAGATCTGAGTCAAATCAACCCCTGCCCACACAGGAATGTATGCTCCTGCTTGCCCGGAAAAGCCCCCATCCCCTCCGTAGCAGCACACAGGCCCATGTCGGCAGGCAGGCAGGCAGGCAAGCAGGCAGGCAGCACTACCCTCTCCTCACAGCCAGCCTGCCAGCCCCGCCCCTCACCCCACCCCCACTACCCCCACCTGAGTCATCCTGCGGGAGTGCAGCAGCTGACAGCACCAGCGAGGCCAGTGCAGGCCAGAACTGCAGGAAAACTCAGCCTGGCTATCCGACCAGCAGCTTGGCCCAGCAGGTCCAGCGGCATTGGTCCAGCCCCCTGCCCACCCCACCCCCAGCAGGTTTCAGCTCCAGGCGCCACCACCAAATATTTGCTCAAGAGCTCCAGGACCTGAAGGGCATCAAGACCTCCAAAGGCCAGGGTATGCCGCCCCTTCCGTGGCAGTGCCAGCTGCTACAGCAAGGAAGAGCTAGGGAGGAGGATCAGTCTTGGGGAGACATGCAGGGGTACAAGTGGGGAACACATAAAAAAAAACCAAACAAACAAACCAGGTAGGGCAGGCACGGACAAGGAACTGGAGAAGGGAGGTGCTGCCTAGCCCATCTCTCCACAGCTTCAGCAGACTATCCCAAGCACTTGCCCCATTTCCACTAGAAGCAGCTGGGCAGGAGGAAGCCACAGTGAGGAAGCAGTTGGGAGCTAGCAAGGCAGCAGCTCCCAAGGAGCTTGTGGGGAGGGGGAATGGGTCATCTCCTCGAACCTGAGGTCTTAGGAGGAAGTCCATGGCGGCAGGGGTGAACCTAGAAGAAGGGGGAGGGCACCAACCGGTGTCCCTTCCCAGTCACGTGCCCAGATGGGCCACAGTGACCAATATAATGCGGCTGATTGTGCCACCGGAGTTAATCATTAGACTTCTTAGGAAAATCAGAAGAGGGACATGTGGGGTAGTGGCCACATTAGGAATGGGGAGGGCGGGCCTGGATAGCACGTGGGCCAGGGGCGGGGCCAGTCATTGCCGGCAAGCTCTAACTAGCGCCTTGGGGTGTGTGTGTGTGTGTGTGTGTGTGTGTGTGTGTGTGTGTGTGTGTGTGTGTGTGTGTGTGTGTGTGTGTATGTGTGTGTGTGTGTGTGTATGTGTGTGTGTGTGTATGTGTGTGTATATGTATGTGTATGTGTGTGTATATGTGTATGTGTATGTGTGTGGTATGTGTGTGTATGTATGTGTATGTGTGTGGTATGTGTGTGTATGTATGTGTATGTGTGTGGTATGTGTGTGTATGTGTATGTGTGTATGTATGTGTATGTGTGTGTAGACCTCCTTGAAGGCCTATGCTGTTAAGATCCAATCAAAGTTAACAGGGTTTAAAAGCCAGGGTCCTCAAACTCCTCCAACTGCAACTAAACTGTCCTCAACTCTTCAAACAAATGTAGGACACCTGTCCCTCCCGTTCCCCAGTTGACATCCTCACACACTCGGCAAAGTCTGGATGTGGATGGGTGTGCTTCTCAATCCAACAGAGCCTCTTCTTTTGTAGTTTCTGTGTGCACGCATGTGCACGCATGCACACAGATACACACACACATACACACACGTGCGCGCGCGCACACACACACATCCCACTAGAGCCTGGGCCAGCTCACCTGCAGGCAGTGCTTACCGTGTGCAAAGAATCTGCGCCCGAGGCGGGGCGCCTGGGGGCGCTGCTCATGGCCAAATCTTAGCCCTTCTCGCTGTCGCTTCGGCTTTGAGGGCAACAAGGAGGAGGCATAACCTGAGTGGGGGAAAGGGTTAGTCACCATTGGTGAGGAATAGGCCAGCCCCCAGCCCGGGTCGAGGAAGGAAAGAGCCTCAGGTGTGTGCCGCTCTGGAGTCTCCAACTGTACAAGATCCTCCTAGACTATGAAGGGCCCCACAGTGGCCCCTTAGAGGAAGCAAGAACAAAGAGCAAAGTATGTATGGGAAGAGAAGACCAGAGTTGGACTGTGGAAAAGTGGCTGGCACAAAGACAGCTGAGAGAACAGAGAGAAAGGAAAGAGGCACAAAAGGAGGCAGGAAGGAGTCAAGGCCTAGCCCTGGAAAGAAAGTAGGAGAGATGAGGGAGGGAATGATAAGAGACAGAAAGACTGGGAGTGAAGAGCCAGACAGGAACAGGAACCAAGGCCCCTGGAGGTGAGCCTGAGACCAGAAAGGGTTGTGGTAGGGAATGAGACACCCCACAGAGCAAGAGGGGTGTGGAGGCCAGGGAGGCTGGCTTCCCAAACAGAAAGGAGAGGGACTAGAAAGAACTTTGGAGAGAACCCAAAAGGGAAAGCAAGGGGGTCTTCAAGGGCAGAAGGGGGTGCCCCTGCAAGGCTGGGCCAGCAGCACTACCATCCTAGACATAAGACAGAAACAGGCTCCCCAGTCAGAACAGGAACCCAGCTCCACTCACTCAGTAGGAAGAAAGGAGGAGCTGGACAGCGGGCTTATAATGGGGGAGGGGCACGTGACATCGTCAGGGGGTGGGCACAGAAACCCTGAGGGGGCAGTCTCTCTATCCCTTCCCTCCCTAGCCCTGGGCCAGGAAAATCTGAGTGGCAGGGCAGCCCTCCTGACCATGACTGTAGGTTGCGAGCTGTGATGGGGGTAGAGGGAACCCCACCAGTGCAAACTGGGGTGCCCATGCACAGCGAGGGCACCACCCAATGCTCTCTAAAGGGAACAACACTAAGCTGCTTAAGTGCTGCTGGAGTTATGAGATTGCCTGATTTATGGCCACCTCAATGAGAATGGGCTAGTATAGGGTCAAATAATAGAGGTCTGGGGGGATCAGCCCAGGGTGGGGAGTCTGGGCCACACATTCCTGGCAAGAACTCCAACTCAGCTGACTGCTCTTTCCACCTCCCCCCTAAGCAGGCCTTCAGCCAGGGCCCTTCGTTGTGGGGGAGAGGAATCAGGGAGGGGACCTGGTCTAGGAGGGGTATAGGGAATCTGTGTTCACAACCTGCAGGTGCTCACTCCCACCTCCAGGTTTTGCCCTCAGTGTGTTCCACCACCAAGCTCTCCTCCCTCTACCCATGCCCCCCTCCCTGCTGTCGTAGAATACAAAGCAGCCTCTGTCCAGGGCATCGGTACCGATAATCCTAGTGGGGGCACATTCCCTGGACCAGCCCCGACGGGCCCGAAGGATTAGCTTCTCTCCCCCAGCCCAAGGGATTAGGAGTCCGGACCCCCACTTGGGCATTAACCATTCCCCAAGTGAATTCGTACATTCCACAGCTCTTGGCTGTGTGTGGGGCTGGTGGGGGCGGAAAGAGTTTGATAAAATGGACCCAGATTTGAGGCAGCGCTCCCTCCACACCCAAGCAAGGAGCTCCCTACAGAAAAGGCGGCCCCCTAGGACTCAAACTTCAGGCTCGTCCCTCCCACCTTCACGCAGCTGCTCCCCCTTCTGTCTGACCTCTTGTCCTGACCTGACCCGCCAACCCTTTTCACGGCTCCACCTCTCAATTCCGAGATCCGGGGGATTGCGGTCCCAGGCAACCCCCAAACTGGCGAGTTTCTGGGGCAGAGGTTCGTCTGGAACCCGCCCGGGAGTGGTAGAGCGAGCTGAAGGCAGCAGCTCCCTGAGACTACCCCCTCCTGGTGACAGGGGGCGCGGCACCTTGCCTTTAGGTAACTTAAGAGGCGGACCCCAGAATCTCGCTTCTGACCCGTACTTGCCTCCCCATCCTTCTCCCTAAAACCTCGCTCCCTGCGCCCCAGTCCCCGCCCTTTCCTCCACTTCCACTCCCTCGGCGCCCGAGTCTCCAGTGCCCCCCCTCCTCCGCGGCCCTCACCCTCCCTCTCCGCCACCTAACTGCTTACCCGCTAGCTCTAGATTTCGTGTCCCGGGGGTCTCCGGGTCTCCCCCGATCCTCCGGAACCCTCGCGCGCTCCCGACGATTTCCCGGTGCCCACCCCGGGGCGCGCCCCCGCCGCTCCCAACTTCTCCCAACTCAACTTTCCCCCGCGCCGCGGGCAGGCCAGCCTCCAGCGTGCGCGCCCCCCGCAGCGCGCCGTGCGCGCCCCCGGCGCGGCTAGCTGAGAGGCGGAAAGCAGCCGCCGAGCCTCCGCGGCGGGGGCGCGCTCCCAGGCACGGCCCGACACAGCGGGCGGCACCAGGGCTGTTACCCCCCACCCGCGGCGAGGCTCCGGGGACGCCTTCTCTTGGCTTTAGTGAGCCACCTCTGTCTCTACGTTGGGGATCGAGGCCAGGAAATTGAGGCGCAGGGAGCTGAATCACAGATTTTTTGACGCTAAGGTTCTGCAGGGCCTCCGCCCCAAATAACACTACTGGCTCTAAGAAAGCCCCGGTGTCTGCCTGCGAGAACGGGTGGCAGGCGAATGTGAGGGGTAATGACGCTGGAGTTGGGTGGCCGTGACCCTGAACTAAAGGAAAACAAGACAACTTGTTGAAGACTCCTCACTTTCGCTAGAACTACCTCCGTGCCGAATGGAACCTTATTCACAGCCGATACCTCTATTTTAAAGACCCTTCGTGTCACCTTGTTTTCTCAACTAAATTATCAATGATTTCAGATGAAGACGCACTTTATGCGTCTTCAGTCTGCCACGTGGGCAAATTTCAATGTTGTTTATGCAAAAGCACTCATATTTAAGTGAGTTAATTTAACAAACGGTTAGCGCCTACTCTGGTTCTGGCGCTGAGGAATGCTGTTTGGGGCCATTTTCGCCCGGTTCACAGCCCTCAAGAATGCAATCATGAGACAATTAGAGAGTAGTGCACGAAAATCTATAATCAGCTCCTTTATAGGGTGAGGTAAAGGCTGCTTGCTGCAAGTGTAGCATCTGTCTGTGGTCTTGTCTGTTGAGGGAAGTAACTGACCTGCCAGTCTTCGTGGGCCACACCCTGGTTGACTCCAGTGGGCCTGCTCTGAAGACTGGGATCTGGGGGACACCCAGGCTCCAGTCAGCTGGCCTCGGCATGTCAAAGTGGAGCCGCTGGAGTCCGGTGGGTTTCGAGACGATAAAATGGGCCCAGCAGAAAGAGGGGACTCTGGCGTGTGTCCTTCCACTCAAATCCAGACTCTAACGGGGCACACCTGTCTCGCTGCCCAGCCCTGTGGTCAGCTGGTCCCTGTGAGGTCATCAGCAGTAAGACATCGCTCAGAATCATTCCCCAATCAGTCCTGGGGTCACCAGGTGGCCTAGGGAGAGGTGAAAACTAATGCTGAAGCTGTCAGGAGGTCGCTGGTGACTCAAAACACCCAACCAGGTCAGAGCTGGGCCGACAGCGTTCGGGATCTAGGCCGTCAAACGCAAACTTCAAGCGGAGAGCACCCCACCCCCACCCTCACTGTATTCTGGAACGCATAGTCCCGGAGCGGCCCTTTTCTGGAAGGCTGTGAGCACAGAAAAGGAATAATAACAAGAGCGGGGCACACTGGGAGCCTCCGCGCCTTGGCGGAGACGCCCGAAAAGCGGACACGCGATGCTTCCTGGGAGTTGAAGTTTAAGGTTTGCCTCCGCGATGGAAACGAGTCCCTGGACTTGAGCGCTGCAGAGAACCCGAGCGCAGCCTGTTGGACTTTGTAGTCCGCGCGTCCTCCGCCACAGGCATTCTTGGGAAACATGGCCGCTCCGGGACTACAAGTCCCAGATGCTAGTGTGTGGTGAGCGGGTGGGCGGGGCTGGAGCTGTGGGTACCACCTCCTCTGCAACGCCAGGGCCGGGAGTCTTAGAACCGAGGGCCCGCAGGGGTCCCCGCGGCCGCTGCGATGCAGAAATACGAGAAACTGGAGAAGATTGGGGAAGGTAATGGAACCACGAGATGTTCCTGCAAGGTCTTTTTCTGAAGACCCTACTTGCAGCCCCAGCTCCCTTACCGTCAGCTATGCCTGCAGGCTCCCACCTCAGCACTGGCCAAAAACCCTGGCCGCTGAGCCCAACACCCAGTGCTGAAACCAACCCTTCACCCTGTGTTAGCATCTGCGGCAAACTCTTGCTCCTAGCCTTAGCAGTCTTTATGGACCAGCCTTCCTACCCGCGGCACTTCCTGCATTTCTCTAGTCAGCATCACTTGCAAACCTCACCTGGGATCCCTGCTTCAATTCATTGCAGAACCTCCATCCAACCTTAACATTTTTGTAGGCCTTCATTCCTCTCCTAAGTGACTCCTCGGTACTTCCCGACCCCAACCCCCACCCTGGAGCTTGGGCAGATTCTCCCTGCAGCTGAAGCCTTGAGCTTTTTTAGGCACCTTTTCCTTGGCATCCACACTAGCAAAACTACTCCACATCTGGCCTTTGCCCTGAAATTTTGCCCTTACACACTAAGATATTGAGAAGGATCCTCTCCTTCACCCCCGATCTTCCTCTAGGCACCTATGGAACTGTGTTCAAGGCTAAAAACCGGGAAACTCATGAGATTGTGGCTCTGAAGCGTGTCAGGCTGGATGATGACGATGAGGTAGGCCTAGGGCATGGGAGGGGAGTCTAAAGCCTGTCTTGGGTTGTGTGTGACTATCACCCCCTTGCATGTTGTAGGGTGTGCCAAGTTCAGCCCTCCGGGAGATCTGTCTACTCAAAGAATTGAAGCACAAGAACATTGTCAGGTAAGGTCTGTCGGAGAAGGTAGAACCTCCTTATTAGACTGGGCTGGTATTGGGATTGTTCGAGGCCAGCTTGGGGGTCTGACTAAGCCTTTCATTCTCCCTAGGCTTCATGATGTCCTGCATAGTGACAAGAAGCTGACATTGGTTTTTGAGTTCTGTGATCAGGTGAAAGAGGAGCTGGGGAGGGGGTACTAATCATGGGAGGGTATAGGAGTCCAGACTAAGGTTGAACTCTCCTCAACCTTAAGGTCCTCTTCTCACTGACATCTCTGTTTAGGACCTGAAGAAATATTTTGACAGCTGCAATGGTGACCTAGACCCTGAGATTGTGAAGGTGAGGAGAAGGATGTCTAGGGATTTGTGGCACCTGGGTGTGCCTATATAAAGTACCAGCACTGTTTGACTGCCAGGTTGGGGGCCTGGGAATACCAGGAGAACCTGGTTTCTGCCCACCAGGGACTACTTGTCTTGGTGAATGTTTTTTATGTGGTCGCTTTTGACTTGCACAAACAGTATCTGATTTCAATGATGTCATTTGCACTCCAGAGATGAGACACACGAGAGACTATCTCCTGGATTCAACAAATACCAGGCCTGCATAGTCCCCCATACTTCTAACTTGAGCACTCAGAAGGCTGAGGCAGGGCGATCTCAAGTTTAAGACCAGCCTGAGATACAAAGCAGGGCCTTGTCTCAAACATCAAAGCAAAATCAAGACAAAAGGGATTGGACAGATGGTTCAGCAGTTAACACACATTACTCTTCCTGATGATGTGAGTTCAGTTTCCAGCACCCACCTGATGTAGCTCACAACCACCTGTAACTCCAGACCCAGGGGATCCAGTACCCACTTTTGGCCTCCAAGGGCACCTGCACTCATATGCATACCCTCCTCTTCTCGACACACAAATGCATACATGCACATGCATACATACATAATTTAAAAATAAAGTAAATCTTAGAGAGAGAGAGAGAGAGAAAGAAAGAGAGAGAGAAGCGAACAAAATAAGTATTTGCTGAAGGTTTTGCTACGTACCAGTCACTATTCTTGATCTAAGACCAAGTGCCTTGGCCCAAGTTCCAGGGGAAGTGGGTCCTGAGTAGTACTATAGCTTTGTATTTGTGTTGATGCTTGTGGTGTGTGTACCCAATTGCAGCTATGTAAGGGGACCAGCATGGAACTGGAAATACAGGAAAGTCCACCAGAAAGCTGTGAGAAGCAAGGACAACTTGGTTGTCCTTCTCTCCACCCCCACCCCCCAGTGCCTGCAAAGCAGATTCTCAAAAGTAACTAGATGAGAGGCTGAAAAGATAGCTCAATTGTTAAGAGCACTTGTCAAGCTTGGGCATGGTGGTGCCCGTCTTTAACTCTGGCACTTGGAGGCAGCAGCAGGTGCATCTCTGAGGTCAAGGCCAGCCTGATCTGTAGTAGATGGAGTTCCAGGACAGCCAGGGCTACACAGAGAATCCCTCTGTGTAAACAAATAAAACAATAACAAAGAACACTTGATGCTCTTGCAGAGGACTCTGTTCACAGAATTCACATTAGGAGGCTCACAGTTGCCTGTAACTCCAGTTCCAGGGGACCTTACCCTTTCTTTATGCTTATGTGTGTGTGTGTGTGTTTGTGTGTGTGTGTGTATGTGTGTGTGTGTCACTTGCTGCAAGTGATATGGGCTATAGGGCATAGTGGGTCTGACTCCCTCTTCCTTACCTCTCCCCAGTCATTCCTCTTCCAGCTGCTGAAAGGCCTGGGATTCTGTCACAGCCGCAACGTGCTGCATAGGGACCTGAAGCCCCAGAACCTGCTCATAAATAGGGTATTGCTCTGGGAACAGGGAATGAGAATGCAGAAGCTGGAGCCGGGGTGGGGAGCACTGAGGGAGCAGGATGGGGAGCAGGAAACCAGAGCCTACCCTGAACCATTTAAAAGTCCTTGTCCATGTTCCCTTTGTGTTATCTCCCCTCAGAATGGGGAATTGAAATTGGCTGATTTTGGCCTGGCCCGAGCCTTTGGTATCCCAGTCCGCTGCTACTCTGCTGAGGTGAGCCTGGGAAGTGGTATATGAGGTTGAAGGGAGGGAGTCTCCCAGTTGCTTCTCTACACCACATTCTTTCCTCTGCTCTCTGAGCCTCCTCCTGGCCCTCCTTCCAGCTCTCTAAGTGGGAGGGGGGGTCCCTGTGGGTGGGGTCTTCTCCAGGTGGTCACGCTGTGGTACCGCCCACCGGATGTCCTCTTTGGGGCCAAGCTGTACTCCACGTCCATCGACATGTGGTCAGCCGGCTGCATCTTTGCAGGTGACACATTGGGGTTCTGTAGAGGTACTCTCTTTCCCAGTTGGGGTAACAAACAGGGTCTAGAGGATCCTGTGAAGGAAGGGAGAGGGAGCTCTTGGGGCTGGGGCTGGAAGACACAGGGGCACCTCAGAATGATGGGTCCTTCATATACTGTTTGATCCCTGTTTTTTTCTGCAGAGCTGGCTAATGCTGGGCGACCTCTGTTCCCTGGCAATGATGTGGATGACCAGCTGAAGAGGATCTTCCGATATCCTCCCAGTGCCCTCAGCCTACACCCCTTCACCTCTTTGTAGAAAGGGAGTGGGCAGAGAGCCTAGAGCAGGGGTGAGAGAGTTAGCCATGGCTTGCCCTTCACATTGTCCTTGCATGGATGGAGTCACTGTTGAGAGATGTGGCCTGTTGGTAAGGATGGCGCTCCTGATGAAGCCATTAGAAGTTGTTCCAGTAAGCGAAGGAAGAGGGTTCTTGGAGAAAAATGACTTGTCTGTTTGGACTACAAGAATCAGGGGCTGGATTTTCCCACTCCACTGTAAATACCATGAAATGGGGTTCATCTCAGGCTGGGCTAGGGTACAGCATGGTAGCATAAGAGAAGGGCAGGTGGGAGTGAGGAGCCCCCCCACTGGCCCCTGAAGCGTAGGTGTAACCTTCCCCACAAGTTACCCTTGACCACATGGACACACTGCTAGGGACACCAACTGAGGAACAATGGCCCGCCATGACCAAGCTGCCAGACTATAAGGTGTGCCTGGCTATGGGAGGTCTTGGCTCATTAGAGGCCCCTTTTATTTTCCTACTCTATGATCCATGTTTCTGGCCTGACTCTGCCTGACCCTCCTCTGCAGCCCTACCCAATGTACCCAGCTACAACCTCCTTGGTGAACGTCGTACCCAAGCTCAATGCCACAGGGAGAGACCTGTTGCAGGTAGGTGCCTGGGGGTTAAAGATGGGGCCATTTGTCTGTCCAGGACTAGAAACTGGAGATTGTATGCTTTCCCAGAGGGTCAAAGATGGTGGGCTATCCTAGCCTGAGCCACCTCTGCCTTTCTTCCCACCTGCAGAACCTATTGAAGTGTAACCCTGTGCAGCGCATCTCAGCAGAGGAGGCCTTGCAGCACCCCTACTTCTCTGACTTCTGTCCCCCGTAGGCTCTCTGACCCCTGGTGGCCAGGCTGGAGCTTGGCCTATTTAAGCCACCCTCCCAGGAGGGTGGAATAGTGGGGTGTGGGATGCTGAGCACCAGCTGTGCTGGGCCCAGCCAGGGTAGAGTTACCCTGGCCCGCGGGTTTCCCTCCCTCCATGGACTTTATTTAATTTCATAAATTGGCTCCTTTCCCACAGTCTGATGATATGATGGTGGGGTGGCTCTGGAGGGTGACTGGGGACTCCTGCTCTGTGATTTGGCCCACAGCTTGTGCAATGAGCTGCTCATGTCTGCTCTGTCTCTTTACATAACCTGAGATCAGGGACAGGAGGCCTTGGTCCCCGTTCTTTATTGTGTCATGGCAGTCCTGTTTCCACATTCAGCTTATATACTCCTGCACACTTTTCTCCTCTGCCTAGAAGGCCAGATACAGGCCTGAGTGCAAAGCTGAGCCCTTTGTCAGAATGGGAGAATGGGCACGGCCTCTTTAGTTCTGCGTCCTATATAGAGCCTTCCACATCTGTCTTCTCACACTTGGAGTTGTCAGCTGGGGCAGGAGAGACCCAGAGTTGTGTGTGTGTGTGTGTGTTGGGGGGTCTTTTCCATAAGTACAGCCCTTCCCAGTTTCTGTTTGCCACTTTTCCAGGGGTTGGGGTACAGTGAGAGAAGGAAACTGGAGCTGAGGCAGAACTCCACGGCTGCCCTCTTGACAGAAAGGGGAAGGGAGGACTCTCTCAGGCTCAACGTCTCAGCAGGCTGTCAGCTCCTGTGGAGAGGTTGGAAAAGCAAGAACCTTGGAAGGCAGGACACCAATGTGTGTTCTTGCACATGGACTAGTCCCTTGTGTAACTCTGCCACTTCCACCATCTCGCTGAGCTTGGTAGAACCTCATTGCAGCTCTTCACTGTTGGTGCAGCGAATGCCTACTGACCATGCCCACTGTGGGCCATCACCTAAGCTCTGGGCATGGAGAGGCTGCCTTCTTAGGTGTTGGTAGGAAGTGGGCCTAGTGGTATAGGCCTATATTCCAGATTACCAAGGGGCCTGAGGCCGAAGTACTGCCAGGCCAGTGAGGGCTTCAGAGTGAGTTCAAGGTAATCTGGATAACCTAGTGAGACTCTGTTTCTAAATAAACAAGATAGTAAAAGGTCTGGGAAGCCAACCATGCCTATAATCTCAACATTTGGGAGGTTAGGCGTTCAAGATAATCCTTGGCTGCATAGTACAACCCCACCCAGAAGTATATGAGACTCTGCCTCAGAACAATAGTGATGGGGGATACTTCTATGGGAAAACACTTGCATAGTAGGTGTCCTCCAGACTTGAGGTGCAGTCCCCGGTACTCAAGAAAAACAAAATAAAAAAAAAATGGGTTTGAGAAGCTCATTAACTTCTCACTAAGGTACATCTGACTGATCTCATCTTATAACTACCCCATCCCCACCTCAAGAGAATTGTTAAGTCTAACTGGGGCCCAGGTCCCAGCTGGAGAATGGATGAGGCAGGAGGCTGTCATTGACTCTGCTAGTGTCTGATCTGTAAGGCAAACGCCTGAGGCCCATGCACTAGAGCTTTATTAGGATGAAGGTGGCAAAGACGTACAGGCTGGACATGTCCAAGATATCACGGTGCGGCCAAGCAGCTCTAGAGCCTTGTGACGAGGTAACAGGAACGGTGGGAGGCAGAGAGTGTCTTGGTGACAGCACAGGGAGTGGTAGGAGGCCTGGTGGGACAAGCCACAGCACTGGGCAGGACCCCTCCACCCATTCTGTCCTGGACCTGAACTTCCTCCTCTCAACCTGTCCTGTCCCTATTATGGGGAATATTTCATATTACCTGGGGCCTAGGCTGAGATGGGGAACATGTGTTCGATGGCTGTTCAGCTCTTCCTGGAGCTGTGGGAAGAGGGAGTCAGGTGGGGACCAGCCAAGATTGCTACACCTATAGCTCCTGGACCAAATGTTTAAAGTTTGGGGTGAGGCCTACAATGTTAGGGGTGGGGGAGGGCAAAGGAAGTGTTACCAGAGTGTTGCCAGAGCGCCTCTGAGAGCTCCTTCTGTTCCAGAAGTACCCTAGGACTCTGTCTTGAAAAACCTGGGGACAAGTGACAGGAGTAAGGCGGCCAACATCTACCTTCTTAGACACTGGTGGCCTGATTCTTCCCCATGGTGTCTGGGGTTCTGCCCCACCTCACAGAGATAGTCGAGGATCTCAAGGATGGTAAGCAGGCTGGCTCCAATAAACAGTCCCATCTGTCCCCCAATGTCTCCTGTGGAGGCAGAGTGCTGTCAGCTCACGATCACCCACCCTCTACACCTCTGTAGCCCCAGGCACTCAGTACACACCCAGCAGCTCCGACACTTCATAAGCTGCCTTTTGTTCCACTGCCTCATAGTTGAGGGCCTCAAAGAAGATATCCAGAACCAGTACATTCTCCCTGAAGGAAAAGAAACGCGGACGGCTTGCTGGACACCACCTGGTGCCAGCTGGAAGTAGGTGTGGGCACTCGGGCCCCTTTCAAGAACCTTAGGTTGTTCCCATCTCCCAAGTCAGAAAGTTTAAGCAGTTTGCCTAAGTTCCAGAACCCGTTATGTAGAGATGACTCCAGTCTGGGCTGTGTGCAAAAGGGTTCCGGTCCAGTTTCCTGCTAGGAGCCCCTTGACTCGGGTAGTCAAAAGGCTCCAGCCTTTCTACCACGTCCCTTGCTCACGTGATGTAGGTCTCGCTACGGTTGTATTTCCGGGCCAGGTAGCGAGCTGAAGCGCGGCTGGGAATCCGCACCATGGAGAGCTCCTTGGCATAGCGTGTAGTGGCGCACGGGTTGGGACAGACACACGTGTCCTTTCGCAGCATAGCGTCTGCAAGCCGCAAAGCAAGGATCAGGAGCACTTAGCCGGAGGGTTGTGATCAACGTCTGAGAGGATGGGGACAGAGAAGCTGAAGAGATGTGCCTTACCCAGAGCTGGGCTGGCGCATTCCTTGTACTGCTGGGGGCTGCACACTGGGGAGTTTCCTAGAATAAGAAGAGACAGGTCCAGGAGCTTGAGAGCGCCCCCTAGGGTACCCCCATTCCCTACTCCCAACAGAGCCCAGTCCCTTACCAGGCATATGCATCATTCGACATCCGCACTTCCGAGCCACATAGCGGGACTCACAGGCCAGGCGACACCCTATTAAACTATAAGGAGGGTTGGGGCTAGGGGAACCCAGGGGATCAGAGGGCTCTGGATCAAAGTCGGGATCCACAGATGCGGTATTGCAGTCACCCCAGGGTGGTGGCAGGAAACTCAGCTGTTGAAGGGACAAGGTTACAGAGGTTGTGTGGTAATAGAGGTTGTGGAGGTGAGGCCCCCAGAGTCAGGCTGAGGCACTGTGGCTTGGGGTCTGAGGATCTTCTAGGGAGGGTAGGAGTTTGGGGAGGGTGGGAGGCACAGGCAGTTGAACCAACATACTTGCTGCTGCTGGCAGGACACAAAAGTCTGGTGGCCTGGGGCTGCCCCGAAGCCCAGCTGGTCAATAGCAGGGGGCTCCTCCTGGCTGTGGATCTGCACTCGGATCCCCACCTCAAACGGGGTCTCTTCTGCAGGGAGGGGCCTTTAAGGCCCCAGACACTCCATTCCCAGGAGAGACTCTCTTGGCAGTCCCTCTCCTCAGGATTTGGAAGAGCCAGCCCTGCCTCTTCTCACAAAACGACATGCTTTGGGACTTCTCCCTACACACCTGCCTCCTCTCTCTCTCCCTTCCTCCTCTCCCGCTCCTTCCCCTCCCATGGGCTTTGTGATTTCCCAGCCTCAGGCATGCCTCCATCCTTATCCCTCATGCAAAGAAACCTTTTCTCCCACCCTCCTTGAAGGAACTTGAAAGCCCACATCTCAATGTCCTCAGGCATGCCTCCACCCTTATCACGAGCAAATGACCCTGTGCCCCTCACCCATGTCCTTCCAGATGGGCAGATACTCCTCTTGCTGTACATCCAGCATAATCTCCAATCCATTGCCAGCACCACCCTTTGGAGTGGTGAGCAGTTCTGCCCCATGGGCACCAGAGTTGAAGGTGTAGCATTGCCCCATTCGAGTGAAGATCTGGGGGGCGGGGAGAAAGAGACAGTCCCTCTCTCAAACAAGCCCTTGGGAATGGGACCACACCACCCCTTGAGCCCCTTCTCGTTGTTTTGTCCTTTAGGTTTTTGGAGGGAGGGGCAGGGATTGAGTAGCCTGGGCTTTTCTGGTGCTTGCTTGTGATGTAGCTGAGCTGGCCTCAAATTCCCAATTCTCCTAGTTCCAAATACCAAGTGCTGGAATCACAGGAAGAACCCCCATAGCAGTGACACATCCTTCCAGTTGTGGAGGCAGACTTGCAGGTTCAGTAGTTCCAGGGTTGGGAAGTGCCCCCCCCCCATGTGTTGCCTATGGACCTAGGGGAGCCTAGGTGACAAAGTCTAGGAGATCTAGCTGATTTTCCACTGTGTCCTCATTTTCTTGAGATTTTTTTTTTTTTTGAGACAGAATCTCTCTATGTAATCCTAGAATTTGTTATGTTGTGTAGATGAAGCTGGCCTCAAACTCCCAGGGATCCTCCTGCCTCTGTTTTCCAGGTTCTGGGATTAAAAGTGTGCACCACCATGCTTGTTTTATATTTTGGACTTTTTGAGACTGGGTCTCATGCAAAGAAACCATTTCTCCCACCCTCCTTGAAGGAACTTGAAAGCCTACATCTCAATGTCCTTAGCCTCACATGTAGGTATGTGGAGTGGGGAAGCCTCCTGCCTCAGTATAACTTCTCTGCCTCTCGCCAAAGCTCTGACAGCAATATCTTCACAGGGGTAACTGAATGTATTCTTGCCCTCCTTTGCAGTGGCAAAATTCAGAGGAGCAGAGGAACACAAGTGCCCTCCTGGCAAACAGGGACCTCCTGACCCACAATAGTCTCAGGAGCAGGGGCAGCAGTGTCTCTACCAATTAGCCCTTGGCCCTGCAGCTTGCTTGGGTTGGTGTCCTCGCTGAGAGGCATAGCCAGGCGCACAGATGTCTAACTGAGATGGACAGAGATAGCCTCCCAAGGCAGCTTCCTGGGCTAGAGGGAATGTCTTAGATGGAGGGCCTGTGGCCAGCAGGAAGGAAGGGATAGCCAGGTGGGGGCGTTAAAGTTTCCTCGATGACAAGGCTAAAGATTGTAGTCACTAAATAGGGTCTTGGGGCAACTGGCTCACCACTGTGAAGTTCTCAGGCCCACAGGGCTGGCCACGGTATCGGCAATCCAGCAACATGTCCTCAAGGGAGTGGCCGGCTCTGGCGTAGAGTTGTGCCATGTCAAAAGTCGGACTGGGCATGAAGCCTGGTGGTGCAGGGGGCTGGCCAAGGGCACGAAGGTAGGCAGCATGTTCGGCAGGGTCCAGGCCCAGCAGCGCTGTTCCAGCCCAGTGCAAGTCATTGGGTGTGAGGCGTGAGCGGCGCAGTGGATTGATATTACATAGAGTTACAGCTGGGAAGGTAAGCTGGTGGCTCTCGCGCTCATCCAGGGTGGTCTTATGGTGGAACTCCCCATAGTATCGAACCCGCTCAGCCACCTGGTAGAGGAAGGCTGCCAGAGACAGGAGCACAGCTGTGGCCCACAGCCCCCGGCGCAGGGTCAGGCCTCCAGGGCCAAAGATGTGGCCCAGACCATGCATCGTGCAGCTGCTGGCGAACACCCGGATGTCTGAGGCCTGTCGCCGCTGGGCCTCCTCCAGTCCGGAGGGAGGTTTCATGGCTGGAACAGGGAGGCTGCTGTGGACAGGGTTTCTAAGGAGTGCAGAAGCTGTTTCGTAGGACTAGCAGGGTAGTGGTAGGGATTGAGATGGGACTCAAGCAGCTCAGCAAGGAATAGGGAGAAGAGAAAAGGAGAAGGTAGAGAAGGGAGGAGCCAAGACAGGCGAAAGTACTGGCCTGACAGGACTGGATGAGTTGAACTTCGGTCCAGCTCTGCCTTCCCCAGAACAGGTGTTGGCTCCGTAGGGCTGGGTCTCTGCAGTAAAGACCAAGTAGGGCACAGGAGGTAGTGGCAGGCAGGGGCTGCAGAGCAGGACTGAGCTAAAGCTGCTGCAGAGGATTAGGTTTCAGCATGAGGGGGGTTGGGGGGCCAGCAGAGCAGTCTAGGGGGCAGGGAAGGTCCCTGGGGCCCCAGGCTGAGCCATTAGTGCAGCATAGGGGGAGTCACTGTTGTCAGAGACCAGAGGCGCCAGGAGGAAACCACAGCGGTCCATGGTAGGGCTTGAAGGAAACCCAGAGGGACTTTGGGGTTTGGGATGCCTGTGAGGCCTTTTAGGTTCCCAGTCACAGCCCCTGCATGCAGACCTGAGGGTCAGCGGCTGATTCTTAGTCTATCCCCTCTCCTTTTGTCTCTCCTGCCCTTCCATGAACACACCTGACATCATTTGTTCTTTTGCAGAGTAGACTTGGCTTCTGACCAAGTTAGAGAGTGGTGGGAGGTTTGGCATAGGCAGATCTTCTCTTCTTATGCGCCTCGCATCCTAGCAATGCTATATGACAAGGGCCCTCTTCAGGTCCCATATCCAGTGGCCTTCCGTCTTCGGAGTATCCTTCTCTGCCTGGAGACCCAGGCCCCACCCCACCCTCAGGCCCTCCTGTTGGTGACGCTATCCTCCTTAACAATGACCATGGACTCTCTGCTGCCCTAGAGGTATCCAGGGTACTCTGTTACTTTATATCTTCCTCTCTCAATGAACATATTCTAGGGATCATGAGCCCCAGAACCTGGAAAGCACCCTCATTAGTGGTCCTAGCCCATGTGGAGGTGCTGTCTTATAACTATGTCTTCTTTGATAACCACTGGAGTTGCCAGCTTTTCAATACCAGCTTTGCTATTGATGTCATAGAGAAACTCCCTGAAAGAGTTTCTGGGTTGAGGGCACTGCCTTACTAACTTGATAAATGTCATCAGCTCTCCCACTCCCACCCTAATAGCAGGAATGTCATTTTGCATTCCTATTAGTCTTGATTAGGGAATATGCCTGGAGGGGACTCCAGGCCACTGAGTCATCTCCCTGCACTCTGCCCTCCATGGGGCAAAGGCAGCATGTGATCATTCCTGGAAGAGCTACTTCCAGGAATGTAGAAAGGAAGATGAGGAGAGAGCTTTGAGGATGGGATGTGTGTGCTTCCCGTGCTGGAGGAGCCACCCATAAGTTCAGTGCTAGCTGGCTTGGAGGAGTGAGTACAAGGGACTTGGATGAGAGGGGCCTGTAGCTCAAGGACATCCATACAGTGCAAGGCCTGGTTGCTGTCACTGTCATGTTCTGTATTGGGTAAAGTCTCAGCTACCCTATGTATCTAGGAATTGGGCAAAACCTTGTATGCTCAAGAGTAATCAAACAAATCCATTATTTACATAATTTTTTCCTGCTTTTTTATTATTTATTTGTTTATTGGGTATGTATGTCACAGCACATATGGAGGTCAGAGGATAACTTTCAGGAGTTGCTCATCCACACGTCTTACGGGACTGAACATGGGTCCTTAGGTTTGGCAGCAGGTTTTCCACTTGTTGAGCAATAATATCACAGGCCCATGTCTTTGGAAAGCACTGGTTCATCCTGGTGGCTTCTGGCCGTGAGTGGTGGGGATGTAATTCTACCAGCCAATCAGTCCTGCTGTGCTGGCTTCTAGAGCTCCTATGGACTTTGGTCCTCCTAGCAAGCACTTGGGGCTTAGTCTCAGAAATGGCCCTAGATTTAGTGGCACAGACTAGGCAGGTGACATCTTAGGAGGGACAGGTGACTAGAAAGGCTCATGGCACAGATGTGACCACTTTCTGGGGCTATGATACTGTGGGCTTTAGGGATGTGATTCCAACATGTGCCACTTAACTTTTGGAAGAAACTTTTTTTTTTTAAAGATTTATTTATTTATTTATTTATTTATTATATGTAAGTACACTGTAGCTGTCTTCAGACACACCAGAAGAGGGCATCAGATCTCATTACAGATGGTTATGAGCCACCATGTGGTTGCTGGGAATTGAACTCAGGACCTCCAGAAGGACAGTCAGTGCTCTTACCCGCTGAGCCATCTCTCCAGCCCCTGGAAGAAACTTTTAAGAGCAAGTGAAGCCAAGCTGTACTCTACTGAGAGGCTGGGAAAGCCAGGCCAGGGTGACAGGGCTGTGGTCACCAGCCACTGACCATAGGGTTCCTTCCCTGGTGGGCAGTCATCCTGTGGCTGTCAGAGGACAGAGAATCTGTGTGCGCATTGTAGCCTGATGACTGTGTGCATGTGGAGCCAATGGGCTGGATGCTCGGTGAGGGAGACTTTATGCTTCAAGTGGATAAAGTGTAGGGCCAGACAGAGGGACATGTCTATGGAAAGCAGAGGCCTTGCTCTAAGCTGCACTTGTTTGGGGTGGGGGAGGGGTGCCGTGGTTAGGCAAAGGAAGCCACCCCAGAACTCTGCTTCCCAGGCTGTCACATTCCAGGATGATATTAAACCACGGCACTATGGACTAGGGTTCTTGGGTTCCTTGTCCTCACAGCAGCGTATGTGGTCCTATACAGGCCCCCAACAGCAGCTGTTTCTGCCCTCTGCACCTGTCACTCCTGAAAGACAATGTCATCCTTTGCCACATGAAAAGTACAAAATGCTTGTCTGGCCATCCAGGTATAGCCCCCCTCCCCTGATCCAGTCCCTGGTTTGCACAGAATCCTATAACCTGGATGTGGCTGGCCAGGGACAGATTCTCAGTGGGAAGTGATCTACGGTCCCAAGGCTAAATAGGGGCCATCACCCTCTGGGCATAAGTGAAGTGGGTCAGGGCCTCTGCATAAGACAAAGTGCTGACGCTCTGGGAGTACAGGTGCAGTCTATGGGGTCTTTCATGCGCTTTCCCAACAACTGAGAAGCCAGTAGAGGCTCTGGCTTTGGGACCACAGGCTGCCTGCTTCCCCCCTTTCAAGGCGAGGCCACCGTCCCACCACTTCTATGATCCTTATGGTTACTCATAAGAATCTCACATTGTATTTCATATTAATTGTGCTTTCCACCTTTGGGGCAGACTCTCACAAAGGCCAGGCTAGCCTCAACCTCCGTGTAGCCAAGGATGACCTCCTGCTGCTAGCCCCCATCTTGCTGGCACAGCAGCCTCTCCAGTGTCTCGCTTTTGGCTCTGTAGTCTCACCAGGTCTGACTGAGGCAAATGGCACAGCCTGGGAGGCTGGGTGCTTCTTGTACAATGACCATTACCACTTCATTCTGCCAGAAACCAGGATGACTGTGTGGAGGACAGACCAAGAGATGCATTGCAGATGCAAGAGTAAAGCTGATGATGAGTGGTCCTACTTATGGTGAAGCAGAGCCTAGTCTGAGGTCCTGGTTACACTCCAAGCCTGGGTTTTCTTTCTTATTTGCAGTGCTAAGGATTATATCTAGGCCCCTCACATTCGGCAGGCAAGCATTCTGCTACTAAGCTACAGCCTCAGCCTCTTTTAAATTTTTCTTTTTTTATTTAGGTTCCTTTTTTTTTTTTTTTTTTGAGATAGGGTCTCACTATGTAGTTCAGGATGGCCTTGAACTTTTGATCCTCCCACTTCTGTCTCCCAAGTGCTGGGATTCTACCAGGCCTGGGAAGTCCCCTGGAGTGAGGGCCTAAACAACTGAGTGCTGGGCAGAATCAGACCAGCCTGAGAGGGTCAAGCAGAGGTATTCAGGGACTTTGTCTCCCTGTGTACATCTGTGACCACAGAGCTGAGTCAGGATGGTCAGAGAGTCAGACAGGAGGAGAGTTACTTCCCCCCAGCTGCTGGGCCCAGCCCCTTTAAGGGAGCAGTAGTTCTGGCCACACTCTAGCACACTGGTCCTTCAAGGGCTCTGTCCCCAGCAGAGCTCCAGCCTCAGACCCATGCCTTGCAGTGACCTGACCCCAGGGGGCCTCTCAGGCTTTCCACTAGCAGTTTCTAGGGTCTTCAGGCTTCTCTGCAGGTGGGGTTGAGGTGAGTGAGGCATCCAGGGCTTGTCTCCGGATAAGTTCTGCATAGAGCCCGCCTTTTTTAAGGAGTTCTTCGTGGGTCCCAGCCTGGAGACAGAAGGAGGATCATTTCAACAGAGCTAAACTCAGAGTCCCAAAAGGGCTGACCTCCATCAACTCAAGACTCACAGCCACTTAAGTTCATGACTCTTCTAGGGACACTTGACAACTCTGTGCTCACTGTAAAGGGACTACCTTGGGCACAGCTTAACCAGCCAATGCCACCTTCTGTTTGGTTAACATTGCGAGGTCTGATCACTTTTGTCTCTCCTTCGGCAGTGGCTGTGGGATATACACTTGTGTGCTCTGATTCTGCCCGACTGCTCCCACAAGTCTGTGAGACAGCCTCTCTGAGACGTAGCCTCTGGCTGGCCAGCTGTGCCTCAGTCTCTTTACCAATAAAGTACACATCCCCTGGTCCTGGGAGCCTCTAGTTTAACTTTCCCAGAGGGTAGTGGCTTGGGTTTATCCAAGGATAGGAAGACCTTGGTCTGTTGGGGTTTTGTTCCCAGGACATGACCTCAAGCGCCTGGAAGCAGGCCAGGTGCTCAAATAGCATAGCTGTGCCACCCGAGCCACTGCCCATTCCTAGCCCGACTGACCTCACAAACTTGGCCATTGGCCATGACAATGATGGAGTGGGCTGCACGAACAGTGCTGAGCCGGTGGGCAATGACCAATACAGTGCGGCCAGCACTGGCCCGGTCCAGGGCCTCCTGTACCACCCTCTCAGACTCTGCATCGAGCGCACTGGTAGCCTCGTCCAGGATCAGCACTGTGGGCCGCTTGATGAGGGCACGTGCAATGGCTAGGCGTTGCTTCTGGCCACCAGACAAGGTTGTGCCCCGCTCACCTAGACAAAGAGAGGACAGGACAGGGGTCTACAGTGACCCTTAGCACCACACTGGAGGTAGTGGGCAAAGGGTACTACTGGGTACTTAGGAACTTCCATCAAGTTCCTGTCAGGACCCCACCTTCACGGTGCTGTATTTATACTTGTCAGTCTGAATGCTCCAGCATGACAGTGTACCCCAAACACCAATGTGTTGCATGCGTCTCCCTTCCTAGGTGGGTCTCTTGAGATGAGCTCCCACCAGGTGCCTACGGCAACAGCTATCCTCTAGATTCTAGCCTTGGCTGCAGTAAGACCACTTGGCACCCGAGAATGAGCTACACAGGACAAAGATACTAACCATGGGGGCGGGGGGTGTTGAAGCCACGGAGGACAACCTGGGAGGGACTGCCAAGTGATGGCAGGGTCACAGGTCAATAAGGGGAGCAGTCCTGGGAAGCCCCAATAACAAGGGGCACACCAGAATTGAAGGAACAAGGAAGGGCCAAATAGAGATGACAAGGGCCTCCCATCAGAACAGCACAGAGCCCTGAGCATGTGAGATGGGTGCAGCCTGAAAGGTCCAGGGCAGTCAGCAGAGAAGCCCTAAGAGGTGCTGGAACATTCTATGTAGCACAGCCAAACTCCTGGATAGTCATACTCTGTATATACAGCCCCAGAGATGACAGAAGAGCCGTGGGGATGAACATGTAAGACTTAGGTTGTCACAGGCATGAGCTACTGTGCCACTGTATGGTCCAGTACCCTGAAGACAGAAAAGGCCTGCACATGGCACCAGCCTGTTGTGCTGAGGGATGCCACTGAAGAGCAAGAGAACCAGAAGAACATGGAAAGTTCTGAGAGGAGTCCTATTTCCTGTCTTGGGCTGTGGTAGGTTCGAGTGCACAAGTCCTTTGTGCCTGTGGCCTGGGTCTCCCATTTACATTTGCTATTATAATCTCCTCTCAGAGCCCTCTCTACATGGCTCAGGTTCTTCTATCTCCATAAAGGCATCTTTGTTTCCTCAACCATGGTCTGCTCTTTCCTAGCTTGACTGTGTCCTAGCTGTCCCTCTCAAGAGTTATGCTGAGTTGCTCTGTGCTGGTAGAACCATGGCTCCTGAGCCTCACCACTGCCCTGTTGACCCAGCAACTTCCCTTCAAGGGACCCACCAACCACAGTGCTGTAGCCATCAGGGAAGCGGCTGATGAACTCGTGGGCATTGGCTTCTCGTGCAGCCGCATACACCTCTTCATCGGAAGCATCCAGCTTCCCAAATCGGATATTCTCCATGATTGTTGTTGCAAACAGGACTGGCTCCTGCAAGGTTGAGTGGAATGGGGACACAGAGATGGCATCTACAGGTTATGCTCTGAGCTAGCCTCAAAACTTGGGGACTGCCATATGCATCGGGGTGTTATTTTACAGGACCACGATTGCAGGGCAGGTCTGAAGTTCAAAGGCAGATGCTTATCATGTGAGGACAGGGAGGCTCATTAATGGGAAACAGACCACCCCACCCCCCCCACACACAGAGGACACTGACTACCTCACCGAAGGTAATGATGGACAGGCACTATAGTAATAGGGAGGAAGTTGTGTGAGTCGGGCCTCTCCTGCATGTAGCTGTTGGCAGCCTTAGAGCCACTGCTTTAGGACCTTAAGACAGCAGCCCACAGGAGCAGTGTCTGTGCTCTGGGGTACAAGGACAAAGCTGCAGAGGGAGACGGATGGACTGGCTCCAGAGGATGGCTAGGAACCATGAAAGGCCCAGATCTCCTCAGAGGAACCAGGAGATGAGTGGGAAGAGAGGAAAGGGGCCCCGGTGTTGCTGTTGAGACCCTGTCCAGATCTGCCCTTCACCTGGCTGATGAAACCTATGACCTGGCCCCGGAGCCAGGAGGGGTTGAGAGTGCGCAGGTCATGCCCATCCAGCGTCACTGTGCCAGCTGTGGGGTCATAGAAGCGCTCCAGCAGGGAAGCAACTGTGGTCTTGCCTGGAGGGCGGGGTGGGGGAAGGAGTTGTGGAGAGGAGCGTTTTGGAGAATCTCCCAGCAAAGACAGACCCTTGTAGTACTGGAGGATACCCATCCCAGGCAGGAGCAGGAACCACAGAGGGCCCTGCTCCAAGGGGTTGCCAAAAAATATGAACCAGAGGATGAAAGACGGTCAAGTTCCTCTTACCTCCCCCAGACTGGCCCACAAGAGCCACAATCTTGCCAGGGGGCAGCTTCAGGGTGAAGTCCTTGAGCACACTGACACCGGGTCTGCAGGGGTAGCTGGGGGTGGCCAAGAGAGCCCCAGTCAGACCATGTTCCTGGCCCTAAGGCCCCTCACAGGGCCTTGTTCACAGGAAGCATTCAGTTAAATGCCAGCTGATTTCCCCTCATTCTCAGCCCACCCACCAATGCTGACCTGAAGCTGACATTCTGGAAGGTGATGGAACCACGAAGGTCCTTGCTGGGGATGCAGAAGCTCCCGGTCAATGGGATGACGGGGCTCAGGGCCATGTACTCGAAGACTCGGGCTCCTGCACTCAGCCCACGCACCACCTGCAGAAGGAGTCTAGTTTGTGGCTGAGATAAAAACTGGGGCTCCCATGGAAGGGGGCTTCTGCTGCCAGATAGGGCTGCAGTGTGTCCAGACCCTTCATAGTAGGGTGGTCTTGGGGTTCAAAAATCCTGTTCTTTGTTCTTCTGCCCACCCCCAGCCATAAGCAGTATTCACAGCAGCAGCAGCAGCACACACACACACACACCTACCTCACACCTCTCTAGTGATGGATGGGGACTCTAACCCAGACTTGGGACAATCTCACTTACCTGACCAAACAGGACAGAGAGGCTGGCCATAGACCTGCCAGAGCAAAGAGTGAGAAGAGGTATTAACAAGAGCCAGAGAGAAGGGATGGCTATGTCGGGGAGGCGACAGCAGGGTTCACATGTGTAAGTCCCCAAAGATCTTATGGCCACAGGAGCCCTGGGACCCTGTGACACCAGATCACTCAACATCCCTTCCCTCTTCAGTTAAACAGCTGCCTGCTGCCAGGGCCAGGGCCTGGAGAGGCCCAGGAAGCAGCGATTGATAGATAAATGACAGGGACTCAGTGGTATGCCCACTGCTTCCCTGGCCTTCAGTAAGCAGGGTGAAGATGGCCCACCAGAGGGGGAGAGGGAGCCTAACTGGTCCTGGTAGTCTCCACCCACTTGCTTTAACTAAACATCGATAAGGATGGGTTCACAGGGGGAGGGCAGACCTAACACTGGACTATGGGGAAGCCAAGGACTTACTTTCAAATTCAGGTGGAAAAAGTTAAGCCCTTTCAGAAGAAAAAATAGACAGGGGACTAAAAGGGGAAGCCCCGGGGAGCCCCCAAAGCAAATTTCCTCACCAAGATTTTACTGTGGGCTTGCCCTAAAAGTGGGTAAGTGTAGGTGATGCCATGTAGTTATCTGTCTAGACAGTGGGTCACCTCCCTTGTCTTGGCAGGACTGGGGCTGGTCGCCCGCTCAGAGCTAAGGAGGGAGATGAGTCAACAACCTAGTCCCGGTCCCCAGTAGGTAGCCGACCCACTTGGAAATGCCTCTGAGTGCAACAGGTCCTTTTTGAGAAGAGGAGCTAGGGACCAGGTTCACTCTTCCAGTGCTGGGTAAGCACCCCAAAGCCCTCAAGGAAACAGTTATGGTAGGCTTTGGGCGACAGGCACTTGCCAGGAGTAGGAAGGCTGTGGAGGGAGCAGCTAAGTGGGTGAGTTATCTGTGGATGTGACCAGCTCACAGGAAACCAGGAATCCATTAGAGCCTGGCAAAGGGGCCAACCACAACTGAAATCCAAAACACATATGACTCATGGGAGTGCTCTGACCTTGCTCTGAGAGCTGGTACAATGGGGCCAGCCATGGATTATGAAGTAAATTGGCTTGGGCAAATTCTCTATCTGGGGACATCTATTCTCTGTCAAAAGGAACATTTAGCTGGAGCTGTGACGCCCTGCTCATCCCTCCCCTTGGCCCTCAGCCCTCACATATGGGTCCTTGGATACACAGCAGCTTCCTAAGGGAGCCAATTCTTCCAGCTGGCTGGTGATGGTGACCTGGCCAGGGGCCTGAGACAGCGAAGGCTACTCTCTGGGCTGCCCTGCAGTCTAAGCGCAGTACTCTTTAGGGCTGAAGAGTGCAGTGGGCAGGTAAGAACATGAAGGTGGAGGGGCGTGTGCCCAGGGAGTAGAGCCAAACTCTTTGTCTGAGTCCTTAGGACTAGAAGGTCATCAGGGGCTAGAGCCCACGCTGACCAAGGAATTAGGTCAGCACAAAGAATGCCAGGTAGCAGAAGGGACAAGGCAACCTCCACCTCTTTCGCAATCAGAGCACCTAGAGAGCAAAGGCAGGGAGGGACGGCTGCTGGGCTAGAGGGCAGATAAGGCTTCTGAGAGCAGAGGCTCTGAGGGTCTTTGATGTGGAGCAGAAATGGAAGCAAAGCGGTGCTCATTTAGCTGGGAGCCAGTGAGCTCTGCTCCGTAGTCCTTGGGCTAGGGGCGGACAAGACCGTCCTGCCGTCTCCAGGTTGGCTTTCTGTCACATTAGACAAGAGCAACCAGACACTAGGTATTTCTCTAAGAACTGTGGAGGGACAGCAATGGCAAGATACAAGATAGGACTCTGGGTAGGGACAGGGCACCACTATGATGAGGGATGCCACCTCTGTAGGGAAGGACCAATTTGAGAAGGGGGAGAGCATTTCTGATGTGGTTGGTGCTAATATGTCTTTGCTCTTTATTTATTATAGCATACTCACTCTTTAGTTGGTTTTTATAACATATATTTACTTTTTTAAAAAAAAAATATTTGCTATGTGTAGGAAAGCGAGGTAGAAACAATAGTAGGAAGTGCTTGGGTTTCACAGGGAAAGAGAAGGGATTTAACTGGGGGTGGGGGGCAGCCCACTGAGGCTGCCTTATGGCCAAGGTGAGCGGTGAGCTCCAGGTGCTGCACAGGGTGGACAGGGCGCAGGGAAATGCAAGTTACACTAGGAGCACCTGTGTAACGTCGCATCCTAAGAAAGGTCTGAGGCCAGGGCAGCCCTTAAAAAGTCTGTGTCTTAGTCTAAGGAAAGTATGCATAGGGTAGTCAGTGCTGATACATGCCACACGATATGCTGGCTGACGCCAGCCAGGCACCAAGGGAAGGACAATGTGTGACTCAGAGTCACAGGGGGCAGGAAGTGGAAGGGGATGCAAAGCTGGGGAGGAATGGGGAGCTAATGTAGGAAGACAAGGTTCTGGTGATGGGTGTTGGTGGTGGCTGAAAACACTGGGCTGTGGATTACACTACCAAAGTGTGCACTTAAGAATGGCCAGTGCAATAAAATTTCCACTCTCTATTTCACCACAATTATTATTATTATTTTTTTTGAAAGCTTCTCAGGGTCACTTGAGAGCTGCCTGAAAGCTTACTGCATCCCTGAATGGAGGCCCAGTGCAGGAGGTCCCTTGGGAGACCGGGGTTAGCGCTAGGCAGCAGCCCCTCCTCAAGTGCACTGACAGCCCTGTTCTACTAAGCAGGGTTCTGGAAGTGGGTAGAGGAGCTCTCCTGAGAGATCACAGTGGTCCCCACTCACCTCTGTACTGTCTGGGAAGCCACCAGGAAGGACATGAGGTCTCCCCCTTTCAGCTGCTGTCCAGCCACAAGGGAGCCCCCAATGAACAGGGTGCCCAAGACCATACCTATATGGAAAGGGGCCAGGCAGTGAGGCAGGGAGTGGCAAGGGATGAAGACTGAGTCCTGAGTCTTACCCCTGCACTGCCACCAGCTGACTCTCAGCCCTCAACTCCACACTTGCAAAACAAGATGGGTAGGCCAGGTATAGTGATAGAGGCCTGTAACAATTACTTAGGAGGCTAAGGCAGGTGAAACACACGTTCAAGGCAGCCTGGGATACAGAAAAAGTCTGAAGTCAGTCTAGATAACTTAGTGAGGCTCCATCTAAAAATAAAAGTTCTGGGACAATGGCTCACCAGTTAAGAGCACATACTGCTCATGCTGAGGACCTGAGTTCAGTTCCCAGCAGCACATCTGGCAGTTCACAACTGCCTATAATTCCCACTCTGAGGCCTCTGTAGGTACCCACATTCACATCCACATACCCATACCCAGACACAGACACACATGTACACACAAATGAAAACATAAAGGGCTGGAGAAACAGAATGGTTTCCTAACATTGAAGTGTACAGCACACTCCTTAAGGGTGCCCTGCAGCATTCTCCACAAGCTAAGGGATAAGGTCACTTAACAGCCCAATGGAGTCAGAAGCTGGGGCATCTCACAGCTGCAGGTACTCAGGGTTAGAAACACCTGGGCAAGTGAACCAGTAAAGGCTGTGTTGCCTGTCTTTGCTCCCACTGAGCCCATGCCCACGTCCCCTCCCAGTCAGAGCCTTGTTCACTCACAGTTGAAAGCGATGTTAGAGAGCCCTTGGAACAAGGCTATGCCCCTGCCCAGCTCCTCTGCTTTACAGCAGCATGACTCCAGTTCTGCTTGATAGCGTCTGCGAAGAGAGGCGGGCTAGGCACTCAGGAAACAGCTGGGCTGAGAGCCAGGGCAGGGGAGGGTGTGAGATGGGCACACTTCATGCTCTGCTTTCCCAGGACTTACTCCTCCTCCCTCTTCTCCATCGCGAAGGCCCGCACAGTCCGAACATTGCCGAGGGCCTCGTCTGCTACACCTGTCGCCCTGGCAATCTGCATGGGCACAGGGAAATAGGAAGTAGTTGTAGGTAGGAAGAGGTAGAAGGAAGGGCAAGGAGAATGGGCCAGCGATGCTAGGAAGAATCAAGGGGGACAAGTCAAGAACTCCAGTACCTGCTCCTGACACTGGCGAGACAGCTTTCGGAGGCCTGAGCCCAGCAGGGTGCCCACTCCCATGAGGGCAGGTGTGACGACAGCCAGTATCAGTGTAAGGCGCGGGGACAGCATAGACAGGGACACCAGGCTACCGATCACCTGGGTGCAGCTGCGCAGTCCCTGAGTAGTGAGAGGAGGGCAGGATGTTGGAACATTGGCACCAAATGGTGAGTGTTCTGCTGAGGGTAGGCTGGCCACAGCCCTGCACTTATGAGGCCTAGGCCAGTGGCATGAGCCCTGGAGGTCAAGGGGCAGTCACTGGTTACCAAATGAACCCCTTTCTTGGTCAGCCAGGATCTGACTATCAGTTTCAAAAGGGATGGGCGAGAATGTCCATAGATCATCCTCCCCCCTACTTTTTTTTTTTTTTTTTTTTTTTTGGTTTTTCAAGACAGGGTTTCTCTGTATAGCCCTGGCTGTCCTGGAACTCACTCTGTAGACCAGGCTGGCCTTGAACTCAGAAATCCACCAGCCTCTGCCTCCCTAGTGCTGGGATTAAAGACATGTGCCACCACTGCCCGGCAGGCTATCCCTTTTTATTTAGACAAACCCATTGTTTCTGTTTTGGACATGCTGGCCTGCACGGGAATACACTGACTACCATGGGCCAGTGTCCTGCCAGACCTGGGACCAGGTGATGGAGGGGCGCACAGGATGGGCTGTCAGCATGTAGCAGAGTCACGAATAAGTTTGATGCCAGCTGGGGATGGGCACAAAGGGGTCATGCTGGTTAGGTGAGCTTGCTTTTTCCAGGGCCACTCATAATTGTCTCACAATGGCTTTCTGGGGAGGCAGAGTTTCAGAGCATGGATCAGCAGCCTGTCCTGACCTTGACCCTGTCCCAGCGCCTCCATCCATGTTCTCTCTCTCTCACACCTTCCTCAGATAGCCTACACTAAGAGCTGGGCAGGGGCATTCATTGTTTCAAGGCAATGTTAGGATGTCAGGGCTGGGGTAGGCAATTCTGGCCCGCTGAGTTTGCACAGACCCACTGACCTGGGAGATGACAAGCTTGAAGGATGACTTGAATTCTTGCACATCGGTAGTCAAGCGACTCACTAGCTGCCCTGTCTTTTTGGCATCAAAGAAAGCAATGTCTTGCCTGGCAGGAAGACATGATGGTAGCAGGTGAAGGAAGAGGAGATGGCACTTCAGGATTTGTCCCACCTAGATCTCCTGGTTTACCCTGGTCCCACCCACTATAGCTGCTAGTACCGGAGCAGGGAGCTGAAAAGGGCTTTCCGCATGTCCATGGCCATGCGCTCACCAATGTGAGACAGCAGCACCAGGTATCCAAAGGTCAGCAATCCCTATAAGAGAGGCCTTGCATTTAGGAACACCCCAAGAAGGCTGCTGTGAGGCCCAGGCCCTGCTACCCGGCTATACCTGAACACTGTACAGTAGGAGCAGCTGCATGCTGAGCTTACGGGACTCGGACACGAAACTCCCCACGTGGTCCCTCGTGTACTTGGCGACAATCTCCACCAGCTGGCCCAGGAGGAGAGGGATCTGAACATTCAGTAGTGCCGCACCTAAGGCCAGCTGGAACAGGGACAGAGGGAACAGAAACCTGGAGAGGAGGCCATATTCACCCCCTCCCTGGCTCTGGCTTTTCCTCTCCCCTTGCTTAGCCTTGCCTTGTCCACACTGTGGCTACCCATGTGGTCACAGAAGTGCCTCTTTGAGAGTTGAAGGCCAGACCTCCAGCCCCTGAGTCCTCATATCCCACAGACTCAGCCCCTTGTACAAGTTATCCTGATGCCCCAGAGCCATCCTTGTCACTGCCTTCCGAAAGGCGGGAAGGCTACCTCTGTGCAGCTCAAGTTTGGAGTTGCCTGGGCCCTTCCTGGCCTGAGCATGGAGGAGCAGGGAGCCTCACCACAATGGCCGCCCCCAGGGCCAGCAGATGGGGATGGAGGAAATGCCAAAAGAGCTTCCAGTTAAAGCCCAGCTCTGGGGCGCGTGTGGGCCGGGCAGGAGGGGACCCTCTGGTCTCACACAGTGCTATAAGGCAGAGGCGGGGATGCTGCCACAGGACTGCAGGGACCACCAAGGTCCCCCCAACCCAACGCCAGGCAGAGGGGCTCCGATGGGAAGCTGGTGGGGCTCGAGGGAGGTGAGCCCAGAGCTGTGACCGGAGCTGGGCTACAGCCCGCAGGAGGCATGAGCTGAGCTGGTCATCTGAGGACCTGCAGGTAGAAAAAGGCATTGACAGCTGTGGGCCTGGCTGTCCTTCTAACGACTAACACTCCCCCGCCCCCACCCTCCCCCTCTCCGTGGGCTCTGGCTGAGTTTTCTGGAACAGCATTTTATCTGCAGCCTCTCCCATGGATGCTTTTATTTTCTTTTCTTTTGAGATAAAAATCTTCCAATACCCATCAGCCTGACCTTCAACTTTTGCTCTCAAGCCATCCTCCTGGCTTGGCCTCCTGAGTAGCTATGACTACAGGTATGTGCTACCTCACCCAGAACGAATACCTTAGCACATTCTTAAGCAGTGCTTATCTGTAAGACACCTGCTCACATGTGGAGCAGCTGTGGAATGTTTTGCTATCAGAGTACAATCCTAAGACTCTTTCCCTCTAGCACTGTTGTCCAGCCCGCATCAGCCAGTCAGGCCCCTGTGTAGCCTCCAGCTACCCAGTGATGCAGGTTTCCAGCTTGCCAGACAGGACACCTGGAGCGGCAGATGGCGCAGGCCTCCTTTACAGGGACAGACCAAGAAGGCTTTCTAGAGGAAGGCTTAGAGAGAATCCTGGGTGTGAGCTTCTTCCCTGTGCCTACCCCTGCATATGTTCAAGGTCATCAATGTGGACGACGTGACCTAGCAATAGAGAGTGAATGGCCCACAGTTCTTGACCCTGAGAGATGCTCTTATTCTCACTTGGTAAGGAGAAGAAGTGAGTGAGAGATGGTATAATTTGTTCCCAGGAATGAGGTGGGCAAGAGGGCTGTATGTTCTTCTCTCATTGCTGACAGATGAAACAGAAAGAAAAACACAAAGGACTAATTTTTGTCATCCTTCAGGTCCCATATGTATAAAATGGAAACGTGGGTTCAGCTGCTTATAACACCTCTAAACTTACTATGAATACGGAGCTGACCAAATCAAACAAATCAGGGGCACGCTGGCTGGGGTGAGGGTGGGGTGGGGAAGCACAGAGCTCAGAGAGTATATGCTGCTGGGCTTGACCACAGCATCAGAAAGGCACTGGTGAATGGATGCTGGCCAAGTTCACACCAGGGATTGTGGGGAGGTGGGGCAGAACAAGCCCTGGAGACTGCCTGCAGTGAGAGAAGACCTTCACCATTAATGTGGCTTTGACAGGGTGTGTGGGCAGCAGAGGAAACAGGTGCCTTGGAAGGACTATCAGTCCAGTCTCCCCAAAGCTCCTGGACATGAGAAGGCCACCTTTTTATGAGGGTTTTTTAGGGATATCTACAGTTTTTAGGATAAGGTGTAATAAAGTCAGATTTGCATTTCAGAGGTCATAATAGGGAAGAGCCAGAGGGGAAGGACAGGACAGAGGAGAGGAGACCTGTTTGGAGCAGAAGTTATCTGGCCAAAAGACAAATGCTCAAAAATAGGTGGACAATGAGGAAAGAGGGCCGGAGAGATGGCTCAGCGGTTAAGAACACTGCCTACTCTTCCCAAGATCCTAAGTTCAAATCCCAGCAACCACATGGGCTCACAACCATCTGTAATGAGATCTGATGCCCTCTTCTGGAGTGTCTGAAGACAGCTACAGTGTACTTACATATAATAAATAAATAAATCTTTAAAAAAAAAAAGAAAGAAAGAAAGAAAAGAAAGACTATGTAAGCCAGTGTGGCAATACATTCCTGAAATCCCAGCACATGGGAGTCTGAGACTGTAAGATTTCAAGTTCAAAGCCAGCCTGTGCTACAAAATGAGACCTCACTTCAAAATAAAATAGGGGCTAGAGAGATGGCTGAATAGTCAACGGCATGTACTGCTCTTATAGAGGACCTGAGGTTGATTCCAGCATGTTTGTCAGGAAGTTCATAACTGCCTGTGACTACAGCTCTAGGGGATCCAACCCCTCTGGTGTCCTCTGACACCTGCACTCATGTACCCACACATATACACTTCATTAACCGATGCCTAGTTTTTCTGTCCCCCGCCCCCAACTATGCCTTATGTCTATCTAGCCTCAGTGTTAGATAAAACTCACTCTCTTTTCTTCCTGTACTACTGTCCTATTTTCCAGCAGACTTATTGAGGGGGCAGGAGCATATTTTATACTCCAGACAAGAACTTAGGAAACTCCGGGATATGAGATATCTATTGAGCAGATGTTTGTTAAGCTGTGTATGCTCTTGTTAGATATGCAGTAAGGCTGACCACTGCAATTTTTGCGAACATACAGATTTTCTGTCACTGAAATGATACACTGCATTTAGTACAACCCAGTACCATGTGTGTGTGAATGCCAAAGTTGAAAGGCTTCACAAAATATGTCCCTTAATTCTGAAACAGATATTCTTATAGTTTCTGCTATATTCCTTTCAAAGTGACTCTGATCTGCTAAATTTGTTTCACGAACTGAAATGAACACATTCATTTATCTGGTCTTACCTTGTGTCTCTTTATGGTTCAAATATTATCAACAACCTCACTCTTTCTAAAGACTGTTTTTAAACCATTAATAATTTATCATGGCTACTTTCTAGCTCCTCTCAGCTCCTCCAAACTAAGAAGCTATGGAGATTGCCAACAACTGGTGGAAAACTTCCCAGCACCAGTTCTGGTTCCGCTGTTTTCCCTCCTCCCTCCATCAAGCAGATGGGCTTGCCTCACAGTTACCCACCCTTGGCAGCCTTCCCCTGGACCTGTCAGGGGAACAGTTGCTTCTGGTAGAATATTTACAATTAAATTCTAGGTTCTGGGTAGAGGGCACTGCGATAGTCCCAGCACTCAGGAGGCAGAGGCAGGCGGTTTTCCGTGAATTCAAGGTCAGACTGCTCTCCATAGAGAGCTCCAGGCCAGCCAGAGCTACATAGTGAAACTTTGTCTTCGAAAAACTAAAAACAGGGTTGGGGAGATGGCTCAGCGGTTAAGAGCGTCGACTGCTCTTCCAGAGGTCCTGAGTTCAATTCCCAGCAACCACATGGTAGCTCACAACTATCTGTAATAAGACCTGATGCCCTTTTCTGGTATGTCTGAAGACAGCTAATAATAATAATAATAATAACAATAATAATTGATAATAATAATAGCATTATACCACTAAGCCATGTCCCCAGCTCTCCTTTTACTCTTTATTTTTAAAATTTATTATAGTTTAGTTGTGTGTGTGAGTGCACACACATGCTTAAGCACTCCAGAGTGAGTGGAGATCAAAAGATAGCTTGCAAGAGTTGGTTCTCTTCTTCCACATGTGGGTTGCAGGGAATGACAAACTCAGGGGACCACGTTGGTGACACATCTTTACTCACTGAGTCATATGAATGGCCCTTTTAGTCTTTATTTTGACCCAGGATCTTACAAAGTTTTCCATGCAGGCCTTGAACTTAGAATGTATAGTATACATTCTGCTGTATATTGGATTTAGCCTCAGTCTCCTAAGTAAATGGGTACTAGGCCCCATTCATATTGCCTTGATTTCTGATGATACATCTAGCTCTAAGAATCAATTCCCTATTTGTTTTATTCACTCAGAACTCAGTATGTAGTCCATGATGGCTTCAAATTCCCAGTAACTTTCCGGCTTCAACGTGGATGCTGCTGATATTTCACTATATAGTTGGGCTGACCTGGAGCTTTCTATAGACCAGGCTGGCCTTGAATTCACAGTAGATCCTAGCTAGGAACTACTTTAGCTTTTTTTTTTTTTTAAATGTACGTATGTGTTTATTTATTTAGTGGGTTTGGGAGAGTGGAAGTATGAGGATAATTTGCTGAAACTGCATCTCTCCTACCATGAGTTCTCAAGTAGAATCCAGGTCTTCAGGGTTGGTGGCAAGTGCCTTTACCTACTAAACCATCTCGCCAGCTCAGGTATCGCTTTTGATCATTTAAAATTATTTCGGCTAATCCTGAAGCACCATCAAAAGTAAATGTCTATGGACACCAATTACAGATCTCCAGGTGGATGTGAGCTGCGAATGGCGCCCCTTAGTGGGCAGTGGTGACTGGGTGTGGCCAGCGCCCTGGAGTCGGCTGAGTTCTGACCGCAAGTGGATGCAGACCTGCGGAGCCTCCTGCTGGCACCCACACAGCATCATGAATAATTGAAGCCAATTCCCTGGACAGTGACATTCCACACCCTCCGAGCTAGCCTACAGCTCCCAGCAAGCGCCGCGTGAGCCCAGAACTACACCTCCCGGCGGGCCCTGCGCGCTGCCGACCGATCAATGGCCCACACTCCAAGTTGCTCTTGTCCTTTTACCTGGCGGCTGAGAACGTCTGGAAGCGCAGAGATTGTAGCGACCATCCTGGAACTTGGCCACCCCGGATTCCGACCCGAAATAAGTGCATCAACATGTTGAGGCAACAAGACAGGGGCAGCCAGCAACGGCAATCTCGCACTTATTCTACCGAGAGTTCCATGTTCACTATGGCCCCATCCCGACAACCCGTTCTCATCTCAGCGGTGATTGGAGAAAAGACACGTCAGTCTTATCGCAAGCTGTGATTCGATAAGATGTTGACTGTAGGCGGGACTGAGCAGAAGCAGCTCTAGCTACTATTTGCTCAGTGGCCGGATGAAGGTCAGAGGTTGTGCGACGTTCATTCTCACGTTCGAGGGCGTTCTGGCGCTTCTGACCTGGACCCATTTCCAGACAATCTCTGTTTTCCCTCGCATCTTCAGGGAATGTAGATGGTGGTTGTGTGAGAATGAATGAGTGAAAACAGACCTGGGAGTTAAGAAACTACACACGCACGCGCGCGCACACACACTCACACACATCTACCTCAACCCAACCCAACCCAAAACATACATGCACGTGATATGCCACCACTTGAATCTCTAACTCCTGGAGACTTTCTTTTTCTTTTTTTTAAGATTTATTTATTTTATGTATATGAGTACACTGTAGCTGTACAAATGGTTGTGAGACTTCATGTGGTTGTTGGGAATTGAATTTTTTAAGGACCTCTGCTCACTCTCGTCAGCCCCGCCAGCCCACAGATTTATTATTATATACAAGTACACTGTAGCTGTCTTCAGACGCTCCAGAAGAGGGCATCAGATCTCATTACGGGTGGTTGTGAGCCACCGTGTGGTTGCTGGGATTTGAACTCAGGACCTTCGGAAGAGCAGTCAGTGCTCTTACCCGCTGAACCATCTCACCAGCCTGAGACTAAAATTTTTCAATGTATTGAAAAACTCCCTATGTGGTCCTGCTACTGACAGTTATTGTGAATTACTAGTATGTAGGTCATGAAATTTATCAAAGTGCAACCCAAGATCTAACCTTTAGGTTCCTTTCTCATTTGGGTCCGAATCATTGGCCTAAGGTTCCAGCTCAAAAGCGAATAGCTCTTGCAGCAGTTGGGCTAAGCTTATTCTTGCTATAATTACCTCCCAAAGTCCACTCAGAACCTACTACATAGTTCTGACTAGCCTGAGACTCTTTATAGCCCAGGCTTGCCTTGAACTCACCATCCTTCCTTCCCAGTGCTGGGATTAAAGGCTTGAGTCACTATGCTTTCTGTGTAATTATTTTTTTAACTGCCTCCTTCACTGGGCTGTGGCTTTTTGGTGGGAGTGGCTCTGACTCATACCTGTTCCCCTCCACGCATCTGTCAGGGAAAGGCAAGCTATTGTCCACTGTCCACCAGGGGGCGCTGTTTCTGGCTCGCAGCTTCTCTCTGGTAATCCATCTGGACATTTGAACATTGTTATTAGTATTACTAGTATCATTGTCATTTATTGGCGGTGCTTCCGGGATTCAATTTTTCTTGAGCTGAGGGCCGCAAAGGGATGGTCTGGATATGAGAATGTAGAGTGAAACAAGACAAAGCAATGAGCCAGAATTTGGGGCTGAGGAGATCAGGATGTGTGTAGAGGTAGTCTTTTTTTTTTTTTTTTCCCCGTAGAGGTAGTCTTAAACAAGTATATACTATGAAGAATGGTGTGTAAGTAATGTCAGAGGGAGGTATCAGTTAAAGCCACACTTATCTTCTAGAGGTCTCAGAAAGATCATGGGAATTTCCTGCCCCCTTCCTCCCCCTCCCCAACTTCCTTGGGATTCCATTTTGCCACAAAGCATAGCTTTGCACCTTACCCAGTCACAAAAGTATGGAAGTCCTGAACTCTTGTTGTATAAGAAAATCAGGCAGTCTGGGTAGACTTGTGGGACGTTCCATGGGTGTCCTCCACGTTCCTCCAGGAAATGCTCTAGGAGGCACTGATATTCTGAGATACTGGCTTGATCGCTGATGGCCCTGCCACCTGCTCACTAAGTCAGCATCTCAGGCATGGGCTTCAGTAGGGCACTTGGTGACTCAGGACCTTAGGAATGGCGTTGGGCAAGCCATCAGACCAGCCACCTGGGCCTCCACCTCCCAGGTGCGGCAACAACAAAGAACTCAACTGAGCCAGTCCATCCTCACATACCCAAAATTATCCTTCCACGGCCCTCACCTCTTCCTGCCTTCCTCCTCAGGAGGCCCCGGCCCCAGCTCAGGACATGGAGGAGAGTATATCAGGGTTCAGGAGGAGACAGAAGACATAATGGATCTCAAGGAACCAGCCTTTTCTCCTTAAGTCCTCAAATAACTTCTCCAACTTGAGATGCCCAGCACTTCCTCCTTTTACTCTTTTTTGTTTTCTCCCAGCTAACCACAGTCTCCCCTCTTTCATTCAGAGAAAGAAAATATATAGTTTTTTTTTTTTTTAAGATAGGGTTAAATATTGCCCGAATGGCTTCAGACTCCTAATCTTGTTGCCTCTGTCTCCTCCTAAGTGCTGGGAAATCTGAATGGATCACCTTTTTGGGAAGGTGGTTTTAAATCAGTCTCTACTGACCGGTGCCAATAGATGTGAAGTGAATGGAATGTAGCTGTAGGAATGAGAGGTTTACTATTCTGTCCGTGCACTCTAGAGCCCTCTGATATGATTTTGCTCTCTGTGTTTATTATTTTTGTAGCAGCTGCCCTGTTTTTACCACTTGTGTCCTCGAGGACTGAAAGCAGAGATCACAGGTGTCTCTTTTAGTCCCAATAACTCTTGAACTCCTGCCTCCCAAACTGGTGTCCCTCCCAGGCATGGAGCTTGGGCCTCAGGTTGCCCTGCAAGGAGTGTGAGTGATCACACAGGTGGCTGAGGGCTGGCATGCCTGAGGCCTGCCCAGCCTGAGTCACCTAGTGCTGTTGTTGTCCTGGTCCTTGTTGTAGTCTCTGCTCAGCTTCACAGACCTCTGTGAAAACAACAGCAGTCCAGTCCCTTCAACCTCTCAAGAGAAGCTGCTGCCTGATGGTGAGACGAATGGGGTGGGGGGGGAGCAGGAGGCAGCGGGGGCGGTGGGGAGACTTGGGGCCCAGCTCAGTGCCTCTGCTCCCTATGGCACTGCCACTGCCTGCTTCTCCATGTCGGGGAATTGGGGGAGGGAGGATTTCTGTCTTCTCTCTGTCCCCTGCTCCTCGTACAAGAAGCTGCTCCTCTTCAGTGTTTCCTCCTGCCTCAGGGTCTCCCTGCCTGATGATTCAGGAGGCAGGGGCTTCTCAGCCTCCACACAATGCCTTACCCACCCCAGCCACACCCTCAACACAGGCCCATCCCACAATGACACACACTTCTGCTTCCCCCTCATGGGGGTCCCACTCTACCCCACCCCTGGCCTCGGTCACTCCCCCTCCCTCCTGCCGGTGCCCCCAGGACCATCCTGGGCTGCGGATAGGCCCTCTGATCCCTGAGCAGGATTATGAACGGCTAGAGGACTGTGACCCTGAGGGGTCTCAAGATTCACCTCTCCATGGGGAGGACCATCAACCCTTGCTTCATGTACCTGAAGGACTCCGAGGTGAGTGTGTGGGTATACGGATGGTTGGGTGGTTTGGGGGGTGTTGAGGCAGATTTGGGTTTGATAGAGAAATTAATCACAAATGGGACAATGCCAAGTCCTGACACGGTTTCTCTGTGCCCAGGTTCCTGGCATCACATCCAGAACCTGGACAGTTTCTTCACCAAGATATCCTTTGTGCCTGGCAGAGGGACATGGTGGGGGACTGCCTGTGGAGCAGGGGAGAGTGCGAGAAGTTTCTAAAGGCAGAGTCCATAGGCTTAGGCATATTTCTTGACAAACTTGCCACATCTACAGCTATCATCAGCGGAATGGCTTTGCCTGTATCCTGCTGGAGGATGTCTTCCAGCTGGGGTGAGAAGCCAGTCCTGTCCCTAAGCCCTGCTCTTTTTGTTTTTAGTGTTTATTTTATTTATTTTTGATCCAGGATCTCATGTATCCTAGGCTAGACTTGAATCCCTGCTCCTCCCGCTTCTACCTCCTATGTGCTAGAATTACAGGCATACTACTGTATCCAGTTTATGTGGTGCTGGAGATGAAATCCGGGGCTTCATATATGCTAAGCAGACACTCTACCAACAGAGCTATGCCCCAGCTCTCCTTTTCAGTTCTAGGCTTGGGGCTCTGAAGGGTCAGGGGGCCATATAGAGCTGTAGCCTGTCTAGTGACTGGGCTCCTAGCCTGACCAGACCTCTCCTACATCCCCTCCTCAGACAGTTCGTTTTCATTGTCACCTTCACAACCTTCCTCCTTCGCTGTGTGGATTACAATGTTCTTTTCAACAACCAACCAAAGAACCATACAAGACCTGGACCATTGCATAGCAAAGTGGCCTTGTCAGATGCCATTCTGCCCTCAGCCCAGTGTGCAGAGAAGTAAGTGACGGTCTAGTGGCTGCCCCTGAAGTAAGGTCACAAAAGGATAGGAAGGAAGGGACCTCCTCACACTGCCCCTTGGTTTAATTCAACTCCCAGTGTTTAAAAACATTCTCCAAGTCGACTGGGAATCTCAGAGAGCCTTGAATTATGAGTCACAGTTCTATTACCTTATGGTGAGGACAACTGCTTATTTTTGGTGTTGGGGAGCAAACCTAGGGCTTCTGGCATGCTGGGCAAGCAAGGGACCACTCAGCCACATTCCTAGCCTTGGGAACAACTTTAAAACTTAGGAATGCAGAAGTGCATGCTACATGGGCTGTTGGGACGATGTGACATCTTCACTTGTCTTCTGGAAAAGCCCACTGTCCCCCCCCCCCCGTGGGAGACTGAGAATACAAACAGCAGAGGGCATGGATGTCACTTGTGACATGTTGACTTTGTGGGCGCTTCTCAAGGGCTCACGGAGGACCCCCTCCTTAGCCCCACTGTGACTGGAGGGTCTTTGACACCATTTCCTTTCTGTGGGTTTCCCACCTTTATGTTACCCTCCCCGCCCAACCTCTTGCAGGATCCACGGCAGTCCCCTGTTGGTCTTCCTCCTAGTCCTGGCTGCTGGCTTCTGGCTGTTCCAGCTGCTTCGCTCAGTCTGCAACCTCTTCAGCTACTGGGACATCCAGGTGTTTTACAGGGAGGCCCTGCACATTCCCCCAGTAAGCCTGCTGTGACATTATGGGCACTGGACAGGAGAGAGTGGGGCCATACAGATGGAAGGACCCACTGAGAAGAGCAGAAAGATGGAAACTGAATGATACCTGCCCTGGGCCTAGAGTAATGTCAGGAGGCAGGCACTTAGCAAGCTTGGATCTGACCCGCGTGAAGCTTCCTTCACTCGATGGGTCATGACAGTGACTTACAGTCACATGTGGGTGGTAAAAACAATGGCTGTTTATAGAAAGGGCTGTCATTGGGCTTTCCAGATCAGGAGGCATCCTGATTGGTCGAGGAAGGTCAGGCCAGGGTGAGGGGGAGGGCTACCCAAGCCTCTGGGCAGGAAGTGAGGAAATCATGGGTGTGCAGTGCAGCTGGGCTTACTTCCCGGAAATGGAGCCTTCTAGGGCACCTGGAGTGAAAGCCACTCTCTTGGTCTCTTCACTATTCCCTGGTCATGCTCCTTCTAGCTTTGTCCAAGTTTTTTGTTAGAATATCGGTCCCCATATCTTGCTTCCCCTTGGATGTTCTGAGCCGTTAGAGTAGGGAGGCACAGGCATAGCCACTGCTGGGGCAGTGGGGCCAATCCTTCGCCTTCCCTCTTGCCCTTCCTCTTCTCTGTCCTCCAGCAGAGGGGAAGATGCTGGGAGGAGCTATGGGGGCTGGTCCTGAGGAAATAACTAGACTGGGCTAAAGTGATGCTTGCAGCTTAGATGAGTCTCTCCAAATGAAGTATGGGAGCATTCTGTCCCTGCAGACACACACACACACAGGCAGGGTTGTGTGAAAGTTAATCAAGTGATTGCACGAAGTGGCCTTGAGGTGGGGGTACGCATTGTCACGGTTCTTAACTTTGTGCAGGCATAAAGCAGCGAGATAGGAGACGTCTCATTCTTTTATATGTGGGGCTTAAGGGGGGTCAGCAAAGAAAGCCAGGTCCCAGTCCCTGAAGTTTACTTAAGAGGTGTCAGCAGGAAGCCTATCACTGACTAATGGCTAGTGGAAGTAATGAGCAGAATAATTGAGAAGGGGCAGAAAGAAAGGAGAAGCGCTTCTGTCAGCAGAATGTCTAGAAGAAGGCACGACCCAATGGTGGGAGGCAGGCCACCAGGGCTGGAGTTCGCAGGCAGCTCAGCGAGTCATGGAGGCTATGCGTCTCTGTGGAGGGAGATACTGGTCCCTAGGCTTGTTCCCTCTCCGCAGGAGGAGCTCAGCTCGGTACCCTGGGCCGAGGTGCAGTCTCGCCTTCTGGAGCTGCAGAGGAGCGGTGGGCTGTGCGTGCAGCCGCGGCCGCTGACGGAACTGGACGTCCACCACCGCATCCTGCGCTACACCAACTACCAGGTGGCGCTGGCCAACAAGGGTCTGCTGCCTGCCCGCTGCCCGCTGCCCTGGGGGGGCAGCGCCGCCTTCCTCAGCCGCGGCTTGGCGCTCAACGTGGACTTGCTGCTCTTCCGCGGTCCCTTCTCACTCTTCCGCGGGGGCTGGGAGCTTCCCGAAGCCTACAAGCGCAGCGACTTCCGGGGCGTCCTGGCCACCCGCTGGCGGCGCACGGTGCTGTTGCTGGCCGCCGTGAACTTGGCGCTGAGCCCCCTGGTGCTGGCCTGGCAGGTACTGCACGCTTTCTACAGCCACGTGGAGCTGCTGCGGCGCGAGCCCGGCGCCTTCGGGGCGCGCCGCTGGTCCCGCCTGGCCCGCCTGCAGCTGCGCCACTTTAACGAGCTGCCGCACGAGCTGCGTGCGCGTCTCGGCCGCGCCTACCGGCCCGCGGCCGCCTTCCTGCATGCAGCCGAGCCCCCGGCTCCTCTGCGCGCACTGCTGGCCCGCCAGCTGGTCTTCTTCTCCGGAGCGCTCTTTGCCGCGCTGCTAGTGCTCACCATCTACGATGAGGACGTGTTGGCCGTGGAGCATGTGCTCACTACCATGACGGCGCTCGGGGTCACAGCCACTGTAGCCAGGTTAGATGGCACATATCTGGGAGGAGATATTGGTGTGTGCCCCTTCTCTGACCTTTCCCTAGCAAACCTTAGCTGTCACTATCAGCGCGCTTCAGCCCTGCGTCCCACCTGCCGGTCCTCCTAACCACATCCCTCACCCCACATCCTGCCCTCCAGGTCCTTCATTCCAGAGGAGCAAAGCCAGGGGCGTTCCTCCCAGCTCCTGCTGCAGGCAGCCCTGGCACACATGCATTACCTCCCAGAGGAGCCTGGTGCAGCGGGTGCTCGGGCCAGCTCTTATTGGCAGATGGCACAGCTGCTTCAGTACCGCGCAGTGAGTACCGGGGCCTACAGGGGGCCCCGGAATAGGCTCTATAGAAATGATTAGTCTGGGAGAAGTTGGGGGCCACATGGGCGGAGTGGTAGTGGTGGTGATGTGTTCGTGTGTGTGTGTGTGTGTGTGTGTGTGTGTGTGTGTGTGTGTGTGTTCCATGAGGCGGCTTTGGAATGAGTGGTTGGAATCTTCAGACCTTAGAGAGTGTTCCTGGAGGCTCTTGACCCTGGATCACTTGTAGGTTCCCGTCGCAGCCTTCATCTGGAACCTGTGTCCTCTGTATGCTCCCTGCTCAGCCTCACCCTTGCTTCTTCAGGTCTCTCTCCTGGAAGAGCTCCTGTCTCCACTCCTGACCCCACTGTTTCTGCTCTTCTGGTTCCGCCCCCGTGCTCTGGAGATTATTGACTTTTTTCATCACTTCACTGTGGATGTGGCCGGTGTTGGGGACATCTGTTCTTTTGCCTTAATGGATGTGAAGCGCCATGGGCATCCTCAGGTTAGAGCCCTTCCCTGACCTTCTGAAGTTGTATTGGGTGGCTGTTTGCCTGCTTCACTAAAGCATGATAGGTCTATAGAGCCCTTTGCTGCTATATTATTAAAAAAAAAAAGATAATAAATGGGAGCAAAGACTGACACCCCCCACCCCCATAAAGAGGGCTAGGTGGTGAAAGAGTGGAGTGTAGGCTAGGCTTGTCTGAGGAGCTAGGACCGCACAGGGGCAAACATTCAAAGCTAGCTGTGTCCCAGACCGAATGCCTATGTCTTGCTCCACTGCCCTACTCCTGGATAACTTTTACCGAGTTCCCATCAAAGCCTTCATCATCCTGCCTAGCTGAGGCCTGGTGTCCCTAACACCAGAAGGACTCCCTTCCTTGCAGTGGCTTTCAGAGGGACAGACAGAGGCCTCACTCTCTCAGCGTGCAGAAGATGGAAAGACGGAACTCTCCTTAATGCGGTTCTCCCTGGCACACCCACAATGGCAGCCTCCAGGGCACAGCTCAAAGTTCCTTGGACAGCTTCGGGGCCGGGTACAACAAGATGCAGCTACCTGGGGCGCTCCCTCGACCCGGAGCCCTCCCACCCCAGGGGTGCTCAGTGACTGTGCATCCCCTCTGGTAAGTTCCAAAGCTACCTACCCTTTGCTCTTCCCACCCTGCATCTCTCCCTGGCACTCCTGACTTTATTGTTACTATGGCAGCCAGGCTCAACCTATCACATCTCTGTCCCTTCTTCGGACCCTCCCCTTAACCCCTTCTCCACTCTTTGGCTCTCTTTTGTTCAGCCAGAAGCCTTCCTTGCCAACCTCTTGGTGAATCCCCACCCACCCCAGAGGGACCTGAGTCCCACAGCCCCCTGCCCTGCTGCAGCCACAGCCAGCCTCCTTGCCTCTATTTCACGAATGGTCCAGGACCCTAGGTGAGACGTAGACACCTGATGCAGGGGAGTCTGGATTAGTGGTGACCCTCTGGGAGACGGTACTAGGGTGCTGAGGGGACTTGGAAGGTGAGGTGAAACCTGGTCTGCCTTCCTCTGTGGGGCTGACCTCTGTGGGGCTGACCTCTGTGAGGCTAACCTCTGTGAGGCTGACCTCTGTGGGGCTGACCTCTGTGAGGCTGACCTCTGTGGGGCTGACCTCTGTGGGGCTGACCTCTGTGAGGCTGACCTCTATGGGGCTGACCTCTGTGGGGCTGACCTCTGTGGGGCTGACCTCTGTGGGGCTGACCTCTGTGGGGCTGACCTCTGTGAGGCTGACTCTTAACTGGGTACATCTTGTTGTAGCTGTGTGTCCCCAGGAGGCACTGGGGGCCAGAAGCTGACCCAACTCCCAGAGCTTGTTTCTGCTGAGATGAGCCTCCACGCCATTTACCTACATCAGGTGTGTAGAGGGACTATGGGAAGAAAGCGAATGAAGTGAATGCTGGGGAAGCGGGCAGAATCTAAAGTGTTCTTAACAGGAGCTATGAGCTCTCTGTGCCTAGCAGCGGAGCTTGGCCTTGCTTCCCGCCTGCACATATGAGGGAGCCCCCGTCCTCATCCTCTTCCTCTTCCATCCACCATCTAGCTTCATCAACAGCAGCAGCAGGAACTATGGGGAGAGGCTGCAGCTTCCTCCCCATCCAGGCCCTGGTCCAGCCCTTCACAGCCAGGCTCACCTGATGAGGAGAAGCCATCTTGGTCAAGTGATGGTGAGGAGGGTAGGGCATAAGGGCAAGATCATGGTGTTTCTTGAGCATCATGACCCTGCTCACCCAATGACATTTATCTCCAGGCTCCAGTCCTGCTTCTAGCCCAAGACAACAGTGGAACACCCAGAGGGCCCAGAATCTATTCCCAAAGGGTTCCCAGGAGACCACAGACACCCAGAAGGAGCCCCTAACAGGCTCCTTGCACTGACTGAGGATATCTCAGGTCAGTATTGCCCACATGGGGGTTAAGCAAGCAAGGAAAAGGAAACTAGCTTGGGACCAGTTTAGGTGGGGTGGAGATACTAGTTAGATCTGGGGTGGAAGGGCAGACGACTCTAAAATCTAGGTGCCTTGAATGCTTGCTGATGGTCTTTTCCTCTTACAGGTTCTGGCTTTTCCAGCTGCAGGAAATTGGATGGGTGATGTGGAAGGACACTTGGGGCCATCTTCTGAGCCCCAGTCCTAGTTCAGATGACAGGCCCAGGATATTTTAGTTGGCCATATCTGGGAGTCAAAGAGGAGCTTGCCCGGAGAACAGTCAAGCAGTAGGAGATGACAGTGAGCTGAGGTGGCCTATAGATGGCCCCACAAGTTGACACTAGCCTGGCTAGCTGTGGAGCAGTGGCCTAGGAAGAAGGACCCCAGTGGCCTCAAGGTGGAGCAAGGGCCCAGGCATGGTCCAGCTCAGCGTTAGGGAACTGTGAGGTCTGAAGGGCAGAGAAGTTGTTCCCGTCGACCTCCCCTTGGAGTTCCTGTGGGACTAGGGGTGGGGAATATGGAGACGGGTGAGTGGAAAAACCAGAGAGGGTTGATAGTTTTAGACTTCAGCACTGCTGTAGTATCAGGAGGAAGTGGGTGGGGCTCCTCATCCTGTGTGAAACAAGCAGCAGAAATTGCTCATGGCTGTGCTGCACATCTTTGCCATGGGAATGTCTGGTATGTGTCCTGTAGGCACCTGTTCATTCAATCACAGAACTGTCTGTGCCTGATTAGGAACTTTTTTTCAGAGTACTGGGTTACAGAGAAGTGTCTGGGACTCACTGTCAAAAAATTACTATCCCAACATCTTTACACATTAAAGCATTGAACTAGTCTCCTTTTCAGTCACTGTAATTCACAAGAGTTGGGTTGGGCTTCTGGCATGATCTTTTTTTTTTTTTAAAGATTTATTTATTTATTATATGTAAATACACTGTAGCTGTCTTCAGACGCACCAGAATAAGCCGTCAGATCACATTACAAGTGGTTGTGAGCCACCATGTGGTTGCTGGGATTTGAACTCATGACCTTCCGAAGAGCAGTCAGTGCTCTTCCCCGCTGAACCATCTCAACAGCCCCCTGGCATGATCTTTTATGATAAATTTTCAATAAATACCGGGATGACTTAGACTTTAAAGGTAAGATACTTCAGAGAGAGATAAAGGGAGTCTACAGTCCATCAAAGCAAACGAAGAGGGCAGCAGGATGCTCTAAATACCACAGCCAGAGGAACCTTCAAGATTTAGGCCGGCCCCCTCCCAGCCTAGGTAAACTGGAGAAGAGAGTTCTTAAATCGGCAGCCTCGCAACCAGTGCTGTAGGCATTCTCCAGAGAGGGTGGCTAGCCTTGGGCAACCGAACGAAGTGACACAATCCCTCTCTCCGGGAACTGGAGGGGAGGAAGATTGTCAGGAACCAGGGGTTTCTGGGCCAGGCGGGTCAAAGGACCAGGGCACTGCACCCCTCAGCTGCCGCTCCTGCAAAGAAAAGCTCTGGGTGCGGATGCGGCTTGTCACCTCCTGGGTGCGTAATGTAAGTCCGAAAATGTCCTCGTGGTAGCGTTGCTGATCCTGCGGGGGTGGCGAGAAGAACTCAATGGATCAGAACCCGAACAGGAGCTGCCAGCCTAGACCTACCCTAGCCCGGCCAGGTTTGCCCCTTCGCACCCGCAGTATGCCGATGACGTCACCAGCTTCATCCAGCTCCATGCCGCCCTCTGTTGCCAGAATTCGCTGCACGGTTTGCAGGACGCTGGTTGCCATAGTGACGTCGCCGCAGACAAACATGTGTCCTTGCTCGAGGCACAGCACGCGGTGAACCTCCGCGGCCAGCTCTGTCCTCAGGAGGTCTTGCACATAGGTCTAGGGGCGAGTCTTGCTGTGAGAACTCCCAGGCCAGGGGCGTGCCCGGGTAGGATGGGTTTGGGAGGGGCGGGGCTTGGGAACGGCCTTTGTCACGCCATCTCTATACCCGCCCCTGGTACCTTGGGGCTGCCAGGATCCCTGGAAAAGGCGGTGAGGACTTGTCCAAACACCCCACGCTGCTGGGCATCCAGTACTTCGTCCCGGTAGAGATGGTCAAGTTGGGAGCATCGGCAGCCAAACACCAAAGTCATGGGGGCAGGCTGTAGCCCTGTGAGCAACATGGAGGTTTGGGAGGGCCGCTTCCTCTGGAACAGTCCTGGTAACCCCACCTCCAGGCCATTCAAGGTGCCAGCCAGACTTTTGGCTTGGAGCAACCACTATCTTGTCTGCCCAGCCTCTAGGGGCAAAATGGATGCTTTCTGCCCAGACCCTTACACACCTTTGATTTTTAGAAGGAAACTACTGGACTCAATTCTGTACCCATGACCTTGTGTGAAATCCCAGGTCTTTTTCCTCGCTCCAGTCCTATCCCACACAACCTCTTTGATTGACATCTCTGTGCCTGACCTGAACACCATGTCAGTTTATAGAGTGGATTACTCCAGAGGTGTTCTGACTTAGTAAGAAATCAACCTAGAGTTGTTTCCTGTTTGAATTCCTGCCCTGTCCCTCCCTTCTCTATTCTCAATCCATTTCAAAACCACCTGTATGCTGAGGCACCACCAGGCAGGCTGACAAACAGGACCCAGACCTCGACTCTCCTTCCCTTCCCTCTCCATTAAATGTTTCTTTTCACCTTTGGGCCTAGTTTCCTTTATGGTCATTTCTTCCAGCCCATTGATTTTCTGCTTGGCTCCCTTCTGACTTCCAGGTGCACTCTTAGCCCAGCCTCACCTTTGATTTCAATGTCATGTAATCGGTCCTGCCAGAATCCCCGGAAGGGTGCAATACCAGTTCCTGGGCCCACCAGGATGCAGGGCAAGTTAGGATCAGGTGGCAGCCGGAAGGAGGGAGCCCTAGCCAGAGAGAGTCCATTAAGACCCCTTTACGTCGTCACCCGTGTCATATTAAAAAAGCTGTGGCTGTACAGACAGGAAAGTCCAAGGACCAATGACCAATGAGTCTCTTTTGTTTGTATGTTTGATTGATTGATTGATTGATTGATTTTGTTTTTTCCAGACAGGGTTTCTTTGTGCAGCCTTGGCTAACGTGGAACTCACTCTGTAGACCAGGCTGACCTTAAACTCAGATCTGCCTGCCTCTGCTTCCAAATGTTGGATTTAAAGGTGTGCAGACACACCAGAAAAGGGTGTTAGATCTCATTATGGGTGGTTGTGAGCCACCATGTGGGATTTGAACTCAGGACCTTTAGAAGAGCAGTCAGTGCTCTTACCCACTGAGCCATCTTGCCAGCCCCCTTTTAAAAATTTTATTTATGAGTACACTGTAACTGTCTTCAGAAACACCAGAAGAGGGCATCAGATCCCATTACAGAAGGTTGTGAGCCACCATGTGGTGGCTGGGATTTGAACTCAGGATCTCTGGAAGAGCAGTCAGTGCTCTTAACCGCTGAGCCATCTCTCCTGCTCTCTCTCTCTCTCTCTCTCTCTCTCTCTCTCTCTCTCTCTCTCTTTCTCTCCTTTTTGAGACGGGATCTCCCTATACAGTCTTGGCTGACCTGGAACTCTCTTTGTAGACCAGACTGGCCTTGAACTCAGAGATTCATTTGCTTCAGGCTTATTAGTGAAGGGAATTAAAAGGTATGTGCCACCATGACTGACAGAAGCTAAGCCTTCTAACACAGGCAATAGCCAAGGACATAGAGAATCATGCTGGGGCCATTCTTTCATCAAGCAGCAGGGTTACTGTCTAATCTATGTTGTTGTTGGTAGTTGTGGCTTCAGGGGCAGGACTCTGCACCAAAGCTTTGAGACCCAAAGCTCAGCCATAGTTGGGAAATGACCCAGATATCTACCTTTTTTTTTTTTTTTTTTTAATGGTTTTTCGAGACAAGGTTTTTCTGTGTAGCCCTGGCTGTCCTAGAACTCACTCTGTAGACCAGGCTGTCTTTGAACTCAGAAATCCACCTGCCTCTGCCTCCCAAGTGCACCACCACTGCCTGGAGAGATCCACCATTCTTGATGTAATAATAGGCTTTCAGTAATTACCAGCCAATACTGTGTGACCCCTGCCCCGGTACACACACATACATTTCTCACTTGTCCCTGCCATGTATAAAGATAAAACTTTCTCACCCCTGTCTGGACACAGACAACCTCTTCTTGTCGCCCTTCTCTACACAAGAGGCCTCACTTACCCCCTGATGAAGCAGGGCACTGGGTCTCCTGCCTTGAGTTGGCTCATCCATGTGGAACAGACACCGTAGTGTAGAGGGCCCAGCCCATCTAGGGGTTAGAAGGAGAAATCATTCAGAGGTTTGTCCTAGCCTTCCCAAGACCAGGTTCTTCCTGCTCCCAGCCTCACCCTGGGTTCTGTATGCCAGCACAGCTACAGTGAGGTGGATCTCTCCTGGGTGGATGCTGGATGCTGAGCTGACAGAGTAGTACCGGGGCTGGAGCAGGGGCAGCTGGGTGAGGATCAGCGGGGCAGGCAGTGCCACTGATGGAAACTGCTCCAGCACCTCTAGCAGTGTGGGGCAGCGGAACCACTTCCACTCTTCGTAGCGCCGGGGGTCCTAGGGGCAGATGTGCTGAGCTGAGAGCCCCACAGTCCTCAGAGTGGCTTACCCTCCTAGAGTGCGCCATACCTAGCTGAGCCTCCTTAGCATTCATCCATGCTCAGTTCAGGCCAACACACTCTATATGAAGACCCTCAGCACCCAAAGATGAATTGGGTCAGCCTGGAAACAGGTCTTAAAGCACTGGGCATGTTGGCTAGGAGAAGCAAGTTCAGAAGACCTGGCATGCACAGGGATTTCCTGCCATGGAATGTCCCCCTACTTATCCTCCTCTAGTCCAGCCCTAGGGGCTTCCGGAAACATGGCTCCCACCTGGCTGAGAGCCTCTAGCTCCTGCTGTTCACTGGACTCTTCTGCCAGGGTGCTGAGTAGTCGAAGGAGGCGAGGGCTGGGTGGGGAAGTGATGTCCAGGAAGTAGGTGAGAGCCTGGCGCAGCGTACATGGGGGTAGCCGGGGGTCCCGTACCCAGCCAGGGGGAGGGCCACCTAGGGGTGGTGCACAGGGAGCTCTGAGGGAGGGGCTCACTGAGGCTGGATGGTCTGAGCATTCACTCTTGGGGGGCGGGGCTAACCACAAGTCACTGTGTCTTACTGGAAAAATCTGTCCTTGAATGGTATCTTCAGGGAACCCTGGCTGAGCTAGGTTGGTCTGATCTCCTCCGCCCTTAGCCCCACCAAGTTATCTTAACGTCAGGCATTGTTTTGGAAAAAGATAGGCCAACTGCAGAGAAACTAGACTGTGGGGAGGCGGAGGCTGTGGGAGAAGGCTTGCAGGGTGCTTGGTAGGTTCTGGGAAAGGAACAAGGCCATTCTGGCTGGAGTGGCAGCGAGGTCCAGGTAGTACCCAGGAGGAAAGCGGGGTGGCAACCCTGTGAGTGCTGAGCAGCAAGGCGATCCTGTGCCAGGATGCAGCAGGCTCTTGCTCTCCTACCCCAGCCAATGATCCTCACCAGGGCTGCCTTTCTCCAGCTGTTCCACAGCCACAGGCTCTGTGGATGGTGGAGGGTCCTCCACTCGGCTCAGCAGTGCCTCCACTAGGCCGGGCCGGTTGGGTGGGCACACACCTATGTGGTCCCCTGGCTGATACTGCAGTCCCTCCTGGCCTCCAGTGTCCAAACGCACCAGGATTGTGGCTCGGCTAGGAGTGTGGAAGGAGACAGTTATTGAGGTCAGAGGCCAGCAAGGGGAAAGGAAGAATGTGGAAGAAGGGAGAGGCTACATTCTGAATGAAGAGGGATCCTGATAGTGAGGAGAGTAGGGTGAGCCATATTCCTCACGTGGATTTGCTGCTCTGTAGGTTTTCCACAGAGAGGATTGTAGCCTGAAACATCTTCCGCCTGTGCACGTGAGTCAGCCCTGGGAAGAAGATGGTAAGGGGCTTCAGCAACTGAGTGGGTCCTGGCCTGTGAGGGAGAATCCTAGGACCCCGACTCAGCAAGATCAGGTTGAGGTCAGGGTTGTACCTGGTAGTAACTGCAGGCTCTCAGCCTGAGTACTCAGCCGGTACCTCTGGCGCTTCCAGCTGCGTTTGGGGCTGAAGATATCTCGGGCAGCAACTTTGGCATCTTCTCCCACACAGAAGGTTTCACAGGCAGCCTGAGGGATTAGTAGGTGATGGTCTAAGGCTGCTTGCCTTCAGGGATCCTCAGTGAGAAGTGGGGGAGGGGTGATTCAAGGGAGCTAGGGCTGGACCTTTCAGCCAGCTATCCAGCAATCTCTTCATTTCAAGCAGGGCAGCCTTATCCCTAGTGGTGGGGTTGGCAACCGGATTGGCAAGACGGAGGATGAAGTTGTAAGGACCCGGAGCTGAGGCTGTTGATGATGATGGCACTTTATTTTCTAGCTCATCTGGCATAGGGACCCTGACGTGTCATCCCTGCCTCTGGGACCACAGTTAGGCATATAGTAGCTCAGTCCAGGCAGCTGTGAACTCAGACCTGAGTTGGATCTTTTCCGTTCTTAACATCTTATGTGTCTCAGTTTCTCATCTTGATCCCTCATGAGGTTCCAGAAAAGACTGAATAAGATACTTTCATTTTTAGAGGCAGGGTCTTTTGTAGACCAGGCTGGCCTCCAACTTGCTATGTAGAAAAGATGGCCTTGAACTTCTAATCCTTCTGCCTCTACCTTCTAAGTGCTGGTCTTACACAAATGTACCACTACATTTGTAATACCAAGGGCTGAACCCAGGGGTAGTGCATGCTGGGCAAGCACCACTTGAGCTACACCTCAGCCCTGTTTGAGGTACTTTGTGCAAAGCCTCTGCAGGGTGTGCAGAGGGCCGGTGCTATCTCAGTGTGGGAGGCATAGGGAGCCTGCTTTGTTTGCTTCTGGTCAGGGAAAAGCTGACTAGCAGTTTGCTCTCCCAGCCTTGAGATCCAGGGCTCTCTGATGGGCTGGGTCCTATCTCCAGGCTGTTACTGTTTCTTTTCTAGGATGTGCAGCCTTTTATCTCTTCCTTCCTTCCTTCCTTGGCCATGATGATCTGGGTCCTATTTCCAGGCTGTTACTGTTTCTTTTCTAGTGTGTGCAGCCTTTTATCTCTTCCTTCCTTCCTTCCTTGGCCCTCTCCCTTCCTTCAGATCCCCCACTGCTACTGTCCCAGTGAGCCCATCTTCCTGCTTCTCAGATGTTTCCATCCATCTGCATCATCTCACTGAAACTTCATCTTGTGGTCTGTCTCACCTGGCTCAGAAACTTCTAGCATCTCCATTTGCCTCTCTTCTCTGGCTTTGATTTACTATTTCTTACTTCTCAATCTCAACCTTCTCCTTTAAGCAAACACCCCGGCTCTCCCACACTTAAAGAAGCTCCCCTTCTTGCCTTGTATCCTGACTGGCTAAAACTGAGCCCCAGATGGACAGACAGATGTGGGGGATCCCTGCATCAAGTGAGAAGTATCATTGTGACGATGACCTGAGAACGTATCCTGGATACTTCTGTGTCCAGAACTAGTCCTCTAGGCACCTGGGCTGGTCTCCAGGCTCAGCTTCAGCCCTGACCTCTAATCCATCTCTGGGTGACCCCTTTTTCTTCCTTCCTGGCTGCCTTCAGAAGGGGGCCTGATGCTCTGACCTCTTCCCTTTGTGCTCCTGCTCTTAGCACCAGCTTATGACTGTAGACCCTGCTTCTACTCTTTTCTGTGTTTCTGGCTTTGTGTAGCATTTCCGTTGGTAAGACCTGTTGTCCACTACTTGGGTGGAGTGGCACATGAAGGCACATTTGGAAAGGAAAAGGGTGAATGGCCAGAGAAGCAGATTAGGAAGTCAGTGAGTCTCTAGCCTCAGCATTTCCACTACAAAAGCGAAGGAGGCGTCTCAGGTTGGTCCTCAGGTTGGTCGGAATCAGAACAGGGGGGGCAACCTAGGTCAGACACAGGGCACCAGGGAACTCACCTGGAAGGCTGCCTGGGCCCAGCCTCGGAAAGCCTCCTCCTGGCCACAGAGCTCATCACCCTGGCCCAGCTGCAGTAGGCGCTCCCCGCCCAGCTCCTCCAGCCTTGTGTCCACCGCTCGAGCAAAGGCACAGAAGTGGGGGTATGCTCGGGAGCCCAGCCCAAACACACAGAACCTGTGGTCCAGAAAGTCGTTGTTGGAGTCCCCAGGGACTCCAGCCCAAGTTTACCCAGGTAAAGTTTGTGTCTCCCATTGACCCTCCTTAGTGAGGACCCCCAACCTGAGGGTGCCCAGGGCCCCTGCACTGTCTGTGTTACTAGACTCCTTCCTCTTGCGCCTCCAGGAGGATACCAGTGGGTCTGAGCAGGAGACACTGTTGAATCGGATTTTGTAGCTCCTGGCAAGAGAGGTTAAAGACAGGGTGTCACAAGGAACTGGGAACCTTGCCCTGGCCCAGACTGGGAATAGTTTTGGGGTTTCTACTCCTGGGGTGAGAAAGGCTGTGGTGGTGGAGTCTGCTCTGCCTCTTCTCCTTTTGGAGGAGACCTCAGGATTGTAGAGGGGAGTCCTGGGCCTGGCAGTAACCAGGTCCCCCAGAGAAGGCAGACCT
>NW_022196901.1:19066619-19067641 GCF_008632895.1 Mastomys coucha | reverse complement strand
AGGCAGACCTCAGGATTGTAGAGGAGAGTCCTGGGCCTGGCAGTAACCAGGTCCCCCAGAGAAGGCAGGCTTCTGGGGTTGCATTGGCATCCAGGCCTCATGCTCTTTGTTTTCCAGCTTGTTGGGAACGCCTTAAGAGATGAGGGTAAGGTCCCCCACCCACTCGTTCAGTGTCTCCAGCTGCCCCTTCCCCCTCTTCCTACTCACTTGTGCTGTTCAGGCCTCGGGGAGCTGTTGTAGGGGCCTGACATTTCCATCAGTGCTGCTGCAAAGCTCTGCGAAGGGAAGAATTTGCATGATGGTTAGTTTTATTTTACACAGGAACTTAAAACTAGGCTGCCTAGCCCTTATTAGTCTTCATTAGTAATTTCTATTTGGAAAATTCAAAGGCTTGCCTTTTGAAAAGTCACACTACAGAGGTGTATAAAGTAAAAGAGAATGCCTAGCCTTGTTATCTCTTGTCACTTAACCACGTGTGTGTGTGTGTGTGTGTGTGTGTGTGTGTGTGTATGTGCGTGTATGGTGTGTATGTGTGTGTGTGTGTGTGTGTGTGTAGGGTGTGTGTGTGTGTGTACTACTGACATGTGGAACCTTCCTAGCCCTATATCCATGAGCACACACACTTTGACTCACAGTGGGGTTACATCCCAACACACCCACTGTATGCTGGATAGGTTTTTAACAGAGTGTCAGCACCACACTCTCTCACATCTAATCTCATCAAGGAATCACAATGCCTCCTTGCTTGTTTCCCTACAGATGTCTGGCTAACTGGGAGCTGCCCAACAACCCAAAAGCAGGACCCCACTCCTTGTTTCTCCTTTGAACACAGATCTAAGTTTAAGATTTGTAATACAGTTTCTCATAGACTTTCCCACTATCACAAAATAAAAAGTTACAATTGAAATAGAAACACACACTAAATTGGGGGCTGTTGGTACTTAAATAGGTGCATATAGTTTTTGTTTTGTTTTGATTAACAGAACCATGTAGTCTTGCTTGCTTTTTACCAGTGACCTATG
>NW_022196901.1:19065575-19066533 GCF_008632895.1 Mastomys coucha | reverse complement strand
TGAGCAGCCCCCAGCACCGTAGCTACTTAGGGAATGGACAGTGCTTTAGGGCCTGATGGCGGTGTCCTGTCTCCAGGGATCTTACTTAAGTGGTCCACCCAGAAGGCTGCTTCACATTTTGGTACCAATGGAAACAAGTTAGAAATGACACAAGACACAGCTTCTAAATACAAACTATAGGTCAGTTGGGTGGGATGTCTGCAGTCAGTACATGAGAACTTCAGGATTTTTTTTTTTTTTTTAGAGAGAGAGAGAAAGAAAGAGAAGGTCTCCAATAGCTCAGGCTGGATTCTAAGTTGCTATCTTCCCAACAATATGATCTTGAACTTCTAATCCTCTTGCCTCTGACTTGTGAGTGCTGAGATTGCATATGTGCCACCACACCTGATAAATCCCACGCCAGTGTTCAGACCCACAGCCTTGTACATGCTAATCAAGCACCCCACCCACTTTCCTGCCCCTCGGAACTCAGTCTGTGAATGTCTTAGAGTAACTGTGCGGTCATGTATGTTTTCACACACCAGATGTGTGTGACCAGCAGTCCCTAGGAAATATGAGCCACAGCCTAAGTCACCTTTGTATCTTGCACTGTTCTCCAGAGTGAGCTAGCCCCTGGCTTAGAGTTGCCTGGTTTTGAACTTCAGACAAAGTGGATTGTATCACATGTATTTTCATGGCCTGCTTTCCCTTCTCATCTGTACTGTGTTGTGTGATTCATTCACACTGCTGAATTGCATGTGAATTTATCACTGTTTATCCAATTTATTGTTGATTGACACTTGAATTGTTCCCAGTGTGGGTGTCATGAGCAATGTTGCTATAAATATTCTTGTTCATATCTTTGGTGTATATACTCTGTTTTCTGTGGGATATATTTCTTCATTTCTCCCTTTAAATAATTGGGGTGTAAAATTGAAATGCTCACATCTCAAAAGTTCAATCTGGCCACTTGACAGTT
>NW_022196901.1:19065262-19065565 GCF_008632895.1 Mastomys coucha | reverse complement strand
GTTAAACTTACATCTCTCCTATTGCCCAACAATTCCACTTCTGGGTACTTATCCAAGATAAATGAAAACATAAGCCCACAAAAGCCTGCTACAAGGATATTCTTAACAGTTTTATTCCTAATAACCCCAAACTGGAAGCAGTCCAAGTGTCTATCAACAGAAGAATGAATAAACAAGCTGAGGATGTTCACACAGTGAGCACCAATGAACAAGCAAGAAGAGTACTGACTGACTGATGGACAGGGCAAGCAAGGAGAGTACTGACTGACAGACAGGGGCAAGCAAGGAGAGCACTGACTGACT
>NW_022196901.1:19056099-19065026 GCF_008632895.1 Mastomys coucha | reverse complement strand
ACTCATGGACAGGGGCAAGCAAGGGGAGTACTGACTGACTGACGGACAGGGCAAGCAAGGAGAGTACTGACTCATGGACAGGGCAAGTCTCAAAGTGGCCAAGTGGCCGAGGCCAGGGTACCTGTGCTTCCACTCATGTGACATTCTTGAGCAGGTGAAGCCCATCTGCTGAGACAGGGGACTGACCTGGAGAAACTGATGGCTTTCTTGGCTGTTGAAAGGCTCTGTCTTGTTAGGACTGTGGGTCATACACTCCACTTTTATACCCAAAGCTAAATTATGGTTTGAGCGTTTGTCCCTCTCATCTTGTGTTAATGATATTCGGAGGCCAGACCTCTGGAGATCACTGGCTTGAGAGGGCTCTGCATTCATGAGTGGTTTAATCCATCCATGGATTAATGGATTAATGGGGCTGTATTGGGAAGCCCTGGTATAAAGGCAGCCCGCCCTGGAGCACTCCTACTGTCTTGACAGCCACGTGATGCCCTCTGCGTGTCATGACGCACAGGGATGCCCCATCAGGCACTGAGCAGATGTGGAGACAGGTGTTTAGGTTCTTTTGTTTGATTTTAATTTTTTACTGCTTTTATTTTTAACTTAGTTGTGTGTGTGTGTGTATGCGTGTGTGTGTGTGTGTGTGTGTGTGTGTGTGCGCGTGTGTGTGTTTGTATGTGTGTGTGTGCACGCCATGGCACATGTATAGAGGTCAGAGGACAGTTTGTAGGAGTTAGTTCTGTCTTTCTATTACCTAGGTCCTAAAGATGGCTCGAAGGGCCTGAGGCAGAGGCAAGTGCCTTTTTCTGTTCAGCCATCTCATCTCACCTGGGTCAGCTTTTGTTTGCTGTTTTGTTTTGTTTGTTGAGACAGGGCCTCATTATGTAGATAAGGCTAGCCTGAGAGCCACCTGCTTGTCTCCCTAGTCCTGGGATTAAAGACATTCCTATTTTGGTCTTCTGAAGCCAACACTGGCCTCAAACTCACAGTATAGCTGTAGATAGCCTTGAACACTTGATCCTCCTGCCTGTGCCTTTCAGGATACCACACCTGACTCAAGTGGGTTTGTGGTTGTTGTTGATTTGTTTTTAAAGCAGATGAGAATTAGGGAAAGGGCTTCTGTCAGAATTCAAGCTTGCTGTACACAGTTAACTTTGGATTCTAGATGAGGGACACAGTACTCACAAGGGACCTGACTCCTGAAGCTGGAACAGATAGATGAGCAGGTAGAAATGAATCAAACATGAGGTACGGAGGTGTACCATGGGAAAAGAATGGGTAGCCATAAGGCCTTTTGTTTCTTTTAAGACATGTTGAACAAATGAAGTTATTCAATCGAGGCTGGCATCCAGAGAGTGTGTATGCTTCTTTGTTTAAAACAAGAAAAGGGAAAGTTAAAATACTGAAGCAAGGAGGGAATCCTTATTTTTCTCAGTTGGCAAGACCTGGGAGTACTCTGGTCAGCCAGGAAGTGACTTCCCCATATCAAAAGAGTTGCTCGGATAATAGAGATGGCTGGGGATACAGGAGTCAAGGGTCCCAAGTAGCCAGTTCACATTCCCAACAGGAAGTGTACTTCAGCATATTAACTTTCCATCCTGCTATGTATGAGTGTGTGAGAGAGTGTGTGTATGTATGTGTGTTCAAATGTGAATGTATGCATGGATGAATGAGTGTGTGTGTGTGTGTGTGTGTGTGTGTGTGTGTGTGTGCTTGCGTCTGCCTGTCTAGCCAGCCCTGTTTTGAATCTTTTCTCAATCTCTCGCTCCTGAAAGCCTTACCTCTCCATTCTCCGGGGGATCCCCATTGCCAAATGTGCTGGTCACCACCAACACCAGTGCCTCGTGCTCTAGAGATACCACATCATACTCATCCATGCACAGGACCTGCGGCGAGAAAGTGGGTGTTGACTTGTCTCCTCCTGTCTCTGTCCTCACTTGGGCAAGGCAAGGCCTGATTGCACTCTGAATCCTTGTAGACTGTAGCTTTCTTTGTAAACCCTGACTTTTATTTTTTTGAGACAGGGTCTTATGAAGTCCAGGTTAGCCTCGAACTCATTATATAATGAAGGATGACCCTTGATCCTCTTGACTCCGCTGCCCAAGTGTTGGGATTATAGGGATGTGCCACCATGCTGTCCCCTCTTGTCCCCTAGGCACCTCTGAAGAGGTGGACAGACTCTCTATTCTTTCTAGCCCGCTGCCTCTCAGGCTTCAGTCCTACCCGGGGATCAAACGCCTTCCGGAAGAGCCTCCCCAGCTGCTGTGCGTAGCTCTGGGCCCGGCCAGTCTCAGAGCCATACAGGATGGTTGCCTTCACACGCTTCGCCATCACCGTGCCCATGAGTGAGGCAGAGATCTTCACTGCACTGCAGGCGAGGGTGGGATTAGGGCATCCTAAGTGCACAGAGGCCAGACCTCCCAGGTAGGGGCCAGACCTCATCGCTGCAGTCTTGGGGTACCACTACTAGACTTGTTCACCTAGGGTATGGGGAAGGGGCGCTGTCCCAGAGTACCCACTTGGCTACTTCCTTAAAGGTCTTCTTCCTGGTGATGCCTGCGCCCTTTGCCGCACTTCCCTTCCAGGGGTCTGGCTGCAAAAAAGTGATGGGGTGGGGGGGAGGGAGGAGCATGGAGGAAAATTGGCAGCTCCTGTGGGCGGCCCAGACCTGCACTAGGTGGGCTGAGCCAGATGGGCTGGGTACCTGGTAGCGGAAGGCAGGGGACAGGAAATAGTTGACCATCTCTTGATGGAAGACAGGAGTGAGGCTGCCTGAGATGGGGGGCACGATCCAGGCCCAATCGGCAGGGCAGCCCCCTCTGGCCTTCTGCTCATTTTCCAGGTGCTTCATGAAGGAGGCTGTGGCGGCGTGGTGGTCCACTATGGTCACTTTGGCCAGCTGAGGTGGGGATAGAAGAGCCTGGTCTCAGAAGTGCTCTGTAGATTCACACCTTTATCACTGCGAACCCAGCCTATTCTGCGCCATGGGTGGCTGCAAATGACATATTCTGTGTCCTCTCAAATCTCCAGCAGATTCCATAGTCATGCTCTGAGTCGAATGGGTAAGAGCCCCTCCAGCTTCCAGTGTCTGTGTGCCTTGCCACCAGCGCTGGGTGCTGATAGAACCTGGGGCTTCACGTTTACCACTGAGCTACACTCTAAAGTCCTTTCTTAATCCTTTTAGACTCCACAGAGGTATCCACTAGACAGTGGCTTCCTCAAACCACACCCTACCACACACACACTGTATTATGACACCCCTGCACCCAGCATGTTTTCTACCCAGCGTTAGAGAGTCCAGATGCCAATGGGTCCCACAGTGTGCCCTGGGACCAGTTACTGAGCAAAGTTTCTGGCAGGAACTTAGGTAGCATAGTACAGCACCCAGAACAGTGCCTGTGTATCCAGAGTTACAGACACAGCGTGCCCCTTGATACAGGGGTTACAATATGCCTCAACTTTGCTTAGTGTCTGTGTTCCCTAACCCCACAGCCAGATCTGTGTACCTGGTAACTGTGCAGTACAGCCACATTAATTTCCACCGCTGCCTTGTCTTTCCACAGGGATGAGGTTGTCCTGGTGTCTAGATCCATGCAGACAGCCACATCCTGTGTCAAGTTGAACAGAAGGAGCGAGGGAGTGGTGAGGAATGCTGGCTTGGGTGAATGCCTTGTCCAGAAAGGTACCATGGGAAGAGACGGGAAGTCTCTCCTCAGCCCTGGCCTTCAGTTCTCATCTCTGAAGTGGAGTGTGAACCTTTAGCCAGGCATGATGGTTCAAAGCTATAATTCTGGCACTCGGGGTGCCAAGGCAGTAAGATTACCATGTTCAGGGCCAGCCTGGCAACACACACACATGGATACATATATATGCATGCACACACATATATACACGTTTGTACACACACATATACATACACACACATTCACACACACACACGCACACACGTATGCACACACATTTGCACACACACTCCTTTGAGAATCTGATGAAATCTATACATCACAAGCTTCCTCACTTAGCCTCCCTCCTTCCCACTTTTGTGGCTCTAGAGCTCACATCCTTGGATCTGCCTCAACTCACACTTTGCCACAGCTAGCACTCTGGACAGGAGTGGGGGTGGCATGCAGCTTCATGCCTCTTTCCTCAGCATTTCCTCACCTCAAGTACGTTGTAGCGGTGAGGGTCACACAGGTCCCTCATGCCAATCTCTGAACTCATGTACCAGCCACTGAAAGGGGCAGCAGGAAACTCCAGACCCCCGATTTCTAGCAGCATGTTGGACACAGCTGGGAGGGCATACCAGCGCAGGCCAAGGGCAGCAAACCACTCTAGCCTAGGGGTAGGGGCTTTGAATTAGCTTCTATGTAGAGTTGCCCTCCATAGTCCCTCCTCAAAGGGCTTTAGGTAGCTTCATCCCACCCCTCAGCCTCTCATGCTCACGTGGGGTGCTCCAGAGGCACCTCGAGGACCATCTCTGGGGGCAGAGTGAAGAGTTCTGGGAGTTCATCAGGAGCCTGGAGTAACAGGGGCAGCACATCAAAGCGACCATTTCCTGGGGTCCAGCCATGTTGGATACAGAGCTGTGGGAAGCAGGCAGTGGTGGGGTCAAGGGCTGTGAACTCACTAGGAATCCTCACCATTAGCCATTCCCCACCCTTTACCTCAGGGACTCCTCAGTGGCTGGGTCTCTACCGACTGGAGGACTCTATACCCACTGTTCTTGTCATCAAGGCTTGCCTTGAACTCCCGACCCTCCTTGGACCTCTCACATCAAGGATCATAGGGTGCACTACCATGCCCGACTTTCATCTCAAGGAAGGTCCCCCTTTTCTGCTCAGTGGCCTCTTCTCTGCATTCCCACGCAGCATTCCCTGGCTTCCCTATCTATCCTTGCAAGCCTTGATTCTCACTTGTGCTGGCTACTCTTGGTTGTGAACTTGACACACCTGGGAAGACATCACTAGATTGGCCTGTGGTCAATCTAGTCTATGGAAGATTTTATTGATTACTGATTGATGTAGGGGGCCCAGTGCACTGTGGGCAGTGCTGCCCCTAAATATGAGCGATGTCTACGGTAGACAGCTGAGCAGGCCAGTAAACAGCATCCTCCCTGGCCCTCCGGGTCCCTGCCTCTAGGTCTCTGTTTTGAGTTCCTGCTCTGACTTCCTTCAGTAATAAATTGAGGAACCTATGAGTTGATAGAGGAAAGAAACCTTTTCCTCCCCAAATTACTTTTGGTCAGTGTTTTATCACTGCACTAGAAAGCAGACTAGCACAGCACCTCAGTGATCTCCACGTTGGCAGGGTCCCCTCGCACCGAGCCATCCTGCTGCCTGTAGCCTGCATAGCGGATCAGCTGGCTGTTCCAGATCCGGAAGTCTCCCCGGCCAGGGCAGCGCTGGGGGAACACTGTGATGGCTGAACTGACACGGGGAACGAAACTGATTAGAGCCACTTCACTGCTGCCTGGGGAGGGCTCGGGCCTTGGGCGGGGTCACTCACCGAAGATTGCCTCTATTTGTTGCATACTTAATGTGGTTACAGATGTAGGTGAACATTTCCTGTGCGGTCCTGCAGTCCCGAGCATCGAATACCTGGACCCAGAGAGGACGGTCCAAGGATGTAGGAAAGAGATGAGGTTTTGACTGTCAGCTCTAGAGGAGTGCTGGCATGGGACTTGCTAGAAAGGAGGCAGGATCTGGAGGAGTTACCCACTGTCCGTATGACCAATGCTCCCAACATTCATGCCCTACTGATCCTCTTCTGTCTAATAGCCTTGTTTGCCCAGCACAACCTGATTTTTCCAGGTCCCACCTCCCCGTTCCCCTCAGGGCAGACTTGAAAACCAGCACAGGGGGCACCTGCCCGGGGAAGAGTCCTAGTTGATAGGGGTATTGGTACTGAGTGCTCATGCCAAGGCAGGGAAGCATCCAGCTCCTTTGAGCCAGAATAGTGACGGGAATGGGAAGAGATGGCTGCATTAGACAGCTCTAGGGAACCCGCCAGTGGCATTCTGATAGTAGGAGAAGGCTGGGAAGTCCTACCCCGTCGGAGGGAGAAGGCAATCTGTGACGGGGTAGAGGTGACAGTGGTGACCAGTGGCCAAGGGAGGACACAGCAGTGAGTGGAGCCTATTATAGAAGCTCGATGGGTTCGAGGCTTGAACTAAAGCTTTGAACCACATAAAGGGTCAGCTAGATTGTTCTTATTTTATTGGAGATGCCTTTGGCATCACTGAGCATATGGCTTTTCCCCATATTCTTTAGCAGCCACTTACAGCCAGGGAGGCCAATGTCATGGATTCAGTTCCCCTAGAGATCCTGGGCTTCTGTTAGTGCTGAGGCTCTTCCAGTAACCCAGGCTGGTTCTGCAGTGCGCACTTGCACGAAGGAAGGCGTGGGACTGAGGCCATGGAGGACCTCAGGGGAAGTGGGTGTGAGGTGAAGTCCTGGCAGGAGACCTTTTAGTTAGTTCCTCCAGTTACCATTTCTACTCCTCTCTGTCAGCTGTCTTCATGTACTCAGAGAGCCTTGGTGATCTGATTGCTTCAGCCAAGGGCTGTGGGGCTTGATCACAGCGTGTCAGCCAATAGGCTGAGGGCTATCCAGGAGTGTCAAGGAGGGAGCTGGTCTCCTTAGCAGTTGTCTCTAAAGGCAATGTGGGACGAGGATCTGCCCCTCAGGGAAGCCTAGGCAGCTTCCTCTTCTCCCTGTTCAGTCCCCTGGTACCTATCCTGGGCATGTGCCAGCTGGTTATACCTGCAGCTTTCCCCACTGGATCCGGCCCACACATCGGGGAGCATTACGCCAGGCCTGCTTGGCCCCAAACACCAGCTCACTCTCCCGGAGCTGGTAGGTGCCTGTGGCTGCCACCTCAGCCTCCACTTCCTGAAGCCGCTGCTCATGAGCCTGGGAACCACTCCTGTGGAGAAGGGAGGGCCATAAGCCTTGGTTTCAAGATGGTGGGAAGGAGGTGTGAGTGGTGATCTGGAGGCTTCTCCACTCACGTGTCAGGGTGTTGGGATGCAGGGGGACCCACCTTTTGATGGAGTTATAGTACTGATTGATGAAGTCCCGGGCTTGAGCCAATAGCTGCTCAGTGGGTGAAGGGCCCTGGGTGGGCCGGCTCTGTAACTTCCTTGGAAATACCAGGGATCCCAAGCAGCGTCTTGGGGTACAGGGCCCATCCTGAGCCAGAAGAGCGGACACAAAGGCCAGGAGAGAGTACAGGTCAGAGTATAGGATGCGTGAGCTGTGGTTGGCAAGGGCAGAGGGAGGCAGGCTCGGGAAAGCATGGGCTCAGACCAGGGCTGAGAGTGGAAATGGGATGAGGTCTGGTTGCTTAGGGCTTGGGGCTCAGGGCCAAAGGATTGCTGAAATCCTTGCAATGTCCCTTGGCCCTCTGGTCCTTCCTGGTTCTCACTACTCTCTGCAGACAAGGGCCAAATGTGAACAAAGTGGAGTTTCTTGGCTTGGGTCCTGATCTGGGACCAGGCCTCTCTACCAATCCCTTCCTAGGCCTAGAAACACGGGCAGGGCCTGTCCTTACCTGCTGAGCCTGGGCACTGAGGGTGTCGTAGGTGATGCTGCCCACTTCCCAGTTCTTTACTCGAGGAAACCTGGGTCCGTCTGGGGGTCGGGTTAGCGGGGGGCTGTTGTGGGCCAGGAATGCAGAGAGTCATGGGAGAAGTTTGTCTCCTTTAGGCCTCCCCATCGTAGTTCAAGGGCATCAGCACAGCTTCAGTAACCCCACAGGGTCATTGCCCACCCTCCACTTCCTGACACTTTCTGTCAGCTCTCACAACAGCCTTAGGAGGTAGGCAGTACCTTCCATGCCCCCACTTACAAAGGCCTCACAGCAAGGACAAGTGATGCATCCAGCAAGAGAGTACAACAGAGTTGAAGCTGTGCTGTGAGCCACTACCTAGATCCCGTGCTCAGCCACCTGGCCACCCTCTAGGCTTGGAATGCTGGCCCAGACTGGTCCTCACTCCCTGTACAGAGCCTGTTTTGTCTCTTTTACATCTGAAGTTCTTTTAGTTTGAATGTGTTTCCTAGCTTTACAAGTTGGAAGTTTGGATCCTAGAGAAGAGTTGAGAAACTACGCTAGAGTGGAGAGGTGGTACATTCCTCCTGCCATGGCAGACTGACTGCTGGGGTCTAGTGGAGTACCTTTGTTATTTTTAAAAAAAGAGCGAGAGCTCGCTCTTTGGCTTTCTCCGCTTGGTCCGGGTGCTCACCTCGGGATGCTTTTACGTCACCTGAGATGGTGCATGAGGTCCCCAGCAGAGCAGGTACTTGTGCCATGCTCATAGCCGTTCAGGTCCCTGAACCATGAGTGAAGTAACCTCTCTTGTGTCTGTGCTGGGGTTGAGACAGGCCTGGCTGACCTCAAGGTCTGTCTAGCAGAGGATGGGCTAGAATCCTGCCTCCACCTCCCAACTGCTGGGATTATAGTCCTATGTCACCACACTGGCTCCTACGCCCCCATTCTTCCTGTTACTCCATCTTAAGGATCAGATTTTGGCAACTGGAAATGGAGTAGGCGCTGGCCCTGCTTTAGGGGCCAGAGCTGAGGGAAGCCCCCTGCAGGGATTCCTCTGCTCTGATTTTGCAGGCTCCCACTCACAGCCCTCTTGACAGAGCCCCAGTGTGAGGGGAAGCCTGAAGGCTTATCACTTCCTCCCAGAACTGCCTGCCTGCGCAGGAGGAAGGGAGGGACTTGGGGCCCTGAGCAGCAGCACTGGACCCTCAGGCTTCGCAGGGGCGCCTTGACCTGACACCCCACTGGAATTTTTTCATTTTCTTCTCGTCAGGGGCCTCAGGCCCAGGGAAGTTTTTGAGGGCTAGGACTGCAGGTCTGTCTGTGGTTCAGGGCTGTGAGGAGGGAGTCCTTAAGCGGGAAAGGGGCCCAGCAGCTTTGCTTTGGTC
>NW_022196901.1:19039507-19056089 GCF_008632895.1 Mastomys coucha | reverse complement strand
AAGAGTTTGGATCTCAGGCCCCAGTTCTCTCCTGTTCCATGAAACCCCACACCTAGGGTGCCTGTCCCATGCCCCTGTCTTCTCCAGTTAAGTAGCTATTACTACTGTTTGAGAGGCTTCCACTGAATTAGAAATTTACAGACCCAAGAGGTGAGTGCTGCTGAGTCCACATTTTATCCACACAGAGGCTCAGAGAGGTCAAGTAACTTGTTTGAGGTTGAACAGTTCTTGACATGGAGCAACACTCAAACTCCAACTCTGGCCCAGTTCTGTAGCAGGGCCTCTTGTTTCCTCTTGTTACCTGATGGCCTTGTTCCTGGCTTCTCCTCAGCCATGCGGTCTCATTCTGTTCTGTTCACACTAGGAGTTCTTGGCATCAGTAGCCTGGTCCTTCTGGCTTTTCCCAGAGTCAGGCCTCAGTCCTCCATATACCCCCTTTACTCACAGATCTTACCTGCTGATAGCCACGTGACCCTCACCTGTGGTCTGGTGCTGGTCGGGTTGGGGACTGGGGTGCTGGTGCCTGGCTAGGTTCCGGTGCTGGAGAGGCTGGACCCTGCTTGCCGCACAGTCCTAGGCCCAGCCCGAGCCCTAGGCCACAGGGTGGCCCAGGCTCCTGGCCCACACTCTTCAAGTTGCCCATGCCAGCTCACCTCGACTCTGGCGACTGCTCAGCGGAGTCCTGGCCTTTTCCTTAGGAAGCAGGGAGGGGGGTGGTGGGAGGGGGCTCTCAATGCTGGCCCTTGCCCCGCCCCTGTCCCACACACAATGGGACAGGAACAAGGCCGGCAGGGAGGCTCTAAAACCTCGGCTTCGTGCCCGCTGACCCAGAGGGTGGGGGGCCGGACGCCTGGGTTCCGCCATGAGGGCTAGAGCTGATAAGTGGGAACCCAGGTGTCAGTTAGAGGCCAGGGAATGGTGGGTTGTCTACTAGAAGGTGGGAAAGATGGTGGTGCTAGGTCATGGTGGGAGGGCTTTGAGCACTGGGTCAGTACCAGAGCAATGGAATATCATACTCCTGTGACCACAGAGATCTCGCGGGTCATCCTGCCCCTTACTCCTCTACTATCTCAGAGTCCTTTGGGAGCTTGGGGACACAGGTTCAGTGAGGATGCAGTGACATTTTGTCCTTGTGCCTGGTATTAGGGTATCTTTCCCATTCTCATCTCAATTTCCTGACCCCTCCACCCCCACCCCATGACTCAAATGGGGACACAAAGGGGCAGGAAGCTGCCATCCAGGGCCTCCACCCCCAATCCTGTCAAGTGACGCATGTTTCCCTGGGGCAGCTGGTCAGTGGAGAGACCTAGCCACCAGGGCAGAGGCAGATGGCCTACAGGGGAGAGTTTTGGGGTAGAGGGAGTGGACACTGAGTGTGGGCTAGGCAAACTACAATTCCCAGAATACAGGGAGATAATACCAGCACGTTTTGGGCATCTTAGACAGACATGCATGTTGGAGTTTGTAGTTCTGTACTATCTACAGCTGACAGAAAACTAGGAGCTAGATATTTGGGTGTACAGGAGTGGGAACCTTATGAGTTTGAGACCTCAGAGGCCCAAAAAAAGAAACTATGAGAAAAACAAAAAAACAAAATAAAACAAAACAAAACCCCCAGAAGCTTAGAGACAGGGAGAGGCAGAGACTGGGAGAGGCAGACAGGCAGACAAACAAACATGAAGATTTGTGTTGGCTGGACTCTTGAAAAGCAGGGGAGGATAAGATTGGGGTGGGCATGGGTGGGGGGGCTGGCAGGAATAGCCGGAAGGAATGGGCTGTGCTGATCTTTGGGGTCACTAAGAAGGTGGGGTCCACTAGTTTGGGACAGGGCAGGTAGAGGTGAAGGGATCTCATAAATAGGGAGAAGCCTGTCCTTGGATATGAGTGCTCTGGGCTCCCTGGGTGACTGACTCACACCATTTTTCTTTCAGGTGCCTGGCCCTGAGACCTCTGCCTGATCCTACTGACTCGCATCCTCAAAGAGGCAGGAGATGGGATTTAGCCCCCACTTCATCCTTACAGAACCTTGGATAGACCAACTCCACTTGGTTATCATAGCCAGCTGTAACTTTGACTTTGACAGCCAAGGACTCTTTCTGTTAAGGAAGTTGTGACTGGCCTCAGTGTCAAGATTCTAATCAGTATCATATACTGACACCTTTGGGGGTACCACTGGTCAGAGCCTTGATATAGATCTTCCAACCCCCAGGTCTCTCCACCATATATTTCCACTGCTAGGTTCTTCTCATGGCCTGTCTCATACTTTGTCTTCACTTGAAACCTTTAGATAAAGCTAGGGAGGGTCAAGGCCGATCTAACATGCTGGCCTATCTGGTCTCTCCAGCTTATTGCTCCCAAGATTGGCTTTCTCAAACACTCCCAGGCTTTTGTGCCTCCAGGCCTCTGTTTATACTATCCCTCATCCTTGCTTTTCCTCTCAGACCAGAGAAAATCTTCCCTACTCTTCCTGGGCCAGCCATGGCCTTGGAGATGCTATCCCACCTACCTCTTGGAGAGTAGGCCTTGGAGATGCTATCCCACCTACCTCTTAGAGAGCAGACCTTGGAGATGCTATCCCACCTACCTCTTAGAGAACAGGTACCTCTTGCTGCAAGGAAGGCGGCTGACATCTAGATGTGTTCTGTGGCATCTGCCTGGTGTTGCGTCCAAGGCTCTGTGTTTCCCAGAGATTTTGGACAGAAGCCTGGGAAGGTCCGTGGGTTCATTCTGGATTCCCTGATGTGCAGGCTGAGCTGCTGTGAACTCATGCCGAAGCTTTCTCTCCTGCTCTCACTTTCCTATATGTCAGACTTGCATCTTATTCTAGACTCTTCCTCTGCTTCTGTTGCTTCTTTTCCTGGTCTCTCAGGCATTTCAGTAACTCTCTTAAACTTCCAACGCCCTGGTGTCTGCTTCCTAGAAATCCTGACCATTGTATAGACCCAGGGGCTTCTGCCTTCGGTAGCACCGCTCTTTCGTGTTCCTTAGGGTTCTTTGTTACCTTGACCCAGGCCCTGGGGACATCTCTTTCCTTGGAATTGTAGGTTTTATTTGTTTATACTTTATGTGTAAGAGTGTCTACACATATGTCTGTGTACCACATATGTGCAGTACCTAGAGGAAGGCCAGAAGAGGGCCTTGGGTCATCTAGATTTGGTTGTGAGCTACTATGTAGGTGCTGAGGACTGGTCTTGGGTTCTCCGTAGCAAGCACTTTAAGCTACTGAGCCATCTCTTCAGACCTCTGGTTGTGGACTCCAGGCAGCTTGCTCTGTGTGAGAGTTCCTTCTGTTGCTTGGGATCCATGCTGGGTTTGGACCCTCTCTACAGATTAAGTGCTTCCAATTTCAATTTTGCTGCAAATGCATGTAGCCATCAGGCACCTAGGGTTGTGCTTTGGAAGCCAAGGGGAGATGCTCTCAGGATTGGTGTGACAAGGTTAACATGGCTGGGTGAAGGGACAGGTTTAAGAAGGAGTACTGTTCAGCCACAAGAGTAGATGAGGAGTAGATAGTCTCTGTTTGGGGCAGAACATACCAGGTTGAAGGAAAAGAAAAATACATCCCCAAAAGTCAGAAGCAGAACCCATTTCTTCCGTCCCTAGGACGGTGTTTGCCCTTCTTTCCCTGGCCATCAGAGGTTCTGTGTCTGCCATTTGCCTGGAGCCCTGTGATACCTAATGCTTTACATCTTAGTGGCTGGCTGCCTATATGAGCAACTCTATTGTATTTATTTAATAACTGCACTTTAAAGAGTAAAATCTGAAAAATTTGAAGGTTTTAGAGGTGTATCTCCTTGAAAGGAACCCCCAGATTTAAGTTGTAGGGCCTCAGATTGGATGAGGCTTTCTCGATGAGATGGCTATAGCCCAGCTCCTCCATCCCTATTGGTGGCAGTGATAGTGGGAAGGTTAACTCAGACCTCCATCTTCATTGGTCCTGGTAGACAGAGTGGTGGCTTTCATGGGTGAGTACAGCCCCTTCCTGGGAGGTCTCCGGTGCCTCCTATACTTCTTGCACCCTCCTAGACTCCAATCTTGCATTTTAACTCAGAGCAGATGTTTGTGAAAGTCTGAGAAGGGAGTGATTGCTGTGATCTTGGGGTGTCTATGTTGGGAAAAGAAGGCCCCAGGTCCAGGGTGTGTGCGGGGGGCTCTAAGGAGTAAGGGGGATGGTGGGTAGCAGGAGCAGAAGGCTCTGACTACTTCAAGCCCAGCCCTAAGTTGTTCAGTGTGAGCTGGAAGTGCCCCACCCTCCCAGCTATGAGCAACTTCCTTCCTGCTTGCTGGCAAGGACTGGGTGGGGAGCAGAGGGAAAAGGAGAGAAGGGAGGAGGGTCTGCCAGCCTGGAAGCCTCTCTCACACTCAGGATGTAACTCATTCTGTGTATGGGGCAGGTCTGTTCTGCTTCGAGATTTCAAGGTAGAACTGGGCCTCCAGGAGGACTTTGGGATAAGAGCCAAGGAGACTCAGCTGCTTACTGAAAAGCGCTGCGTTGTTGGCCTTGGGCGCCCTCTAGCTGCCTTTGCGATTCCTGAGATAGCCACATGAGGGAAGCAGAGAGCCACAGACAACTGATCTGTGCCAATAAGTCAATATGGGTTGGACTTCAAACAGCCAGCGACAGACCAGCCGACTGCCTCCGGTCTATGACTTAAGGGTGTATCCACAATGCCCTTCTGAAATGACTCAACTGGCTGAAGCTCCTGCTGGCGACTCTATCTGCAGCCCATTCCCAGGGGAAGGGAGCAAGTGTCCCTCTGAGGATAAATCTCTCCCTGCTGTCCTCCTTGCACAAACTCTCCCAGAGCCTGGCAAACCAGAAGCACAGGGAGCCATGTATATGCCACAGCTAGGAGTGTGGAGCATCAGATACCACGACTCCTGTAAGAGAAGGCAGTTTCTGCAGCCCAGGGAGCCAGGAATAGACCCTCGCCAGGAGCTATCCTTGTCCTGCTGATAGTCTCCCTAGGGCAAAGCCTGGTGAGTTTCTTGTTCTTGCCCACAATATGCTCTGGAACCATATCTGTCGATTGGCTCTCAGCCTCATGGGAAAGTCTTGTGGCACAGAGCCTCTTGAAATCCTCTGTGCCTGTCCTGGCAGTAACCACTAGCTTGGGGGCTCCTGGGGTTTGTTTTATGGAGACAATACTTATGTTTAGAAGTGCTCCACCATCATGGCCCAATCATTGCCCAAAGAACCTGCTCCCTTCCTTTCTTTTGGGGGACAGGGTTTTACTTTGTAGCTACAGGTTAGCTACAGCACAGGCTGGCCTTAAACTTGAGATCTTTTTGCCTCAGTTTCCAGAGTGCTATGGTTACAGGTATGTGCCACCAGTCCCAGTTAAGATTCTACACTAGGAACCAGGATCTCAGAATGAAAATTTGGTGGTGGTGAAAGACAAAAGTGTATGTGTGTGCAAACATATATATGTATGTGTGTATGCATGTGTGTATGTATATATTTATGTGTGTATATGTGTATATACATGTGTGTATGTATGTATGTATATGTGTGTGAGATAGGCTATAATATATATGCAAGCACATATACATGCCCATGACCAGTTGTCTATATCCTTGGGCTCTCCAAAACTCATTTGGACCAAAAGCCATTGTCGAGGATGTGAAAGTGTATTTTTATTATCCATAGGAACCTGAACACGCTCTTCATTCTTGGTACCTGGTATGAGAATGAGTGGTTAGGGCCAGACTGAGATCTCTTGAGTGATGACAGGCAGGATTTCTGTCTCTGGCCTTGAGGACCCTGTATGGAACCTATCACTTGCCAATGCAAGGCTCCAGGATCCACCCAGACCCGAGCCAGGAAGCTGTCAGGGACCTGTTCAACGGCTCTGCACTTTCTCCCTTACTCTCCTTCCCCCAGTTCCTCAGACTGGCCCAGTTTCCTGGTGTGGTTGCTGTGGTACTGGGTCCCCTGGGAACCAGGGTTTTAAGCATCAAGTATGCCAAGCAATGGAAATTCTGTAGCAACCAGCCCTGGAGATCAGCTAGGAGAGCTAGGGGGTAGGGTGTGTCCTAGGCTTCCTGGGTGCCCAAGGGAGGGGCTGAATCCTCTTTCCACACTAAGGAGAGAAGAGCATTACTTAGAGGCCCTGAAGGTGTAAAGACAGGCATGGTGACTGCAGACACGAAGGAACTCTGATCATCCTGAAGTTGCTGTCTCTCAGTTCTTAGGGACAGGTGTATTTTGGCATATGGTGTTAAAGGTTCCAGTCCACTATTAGTCTGTTGGTTGCTTTGTGCTGGTGGCCAGTAGGCAAATCATAGATCTGATGGGACAAAGCTGCTTACTCATGGGTGGCTGAGAGACAAGGCACTGTGAGGTTTCTGTCCTTCCAAGTAGACTCGCAGTTATACAGTTCTGATGTGTTTGCTGCCGACAGGCTTAGTTAGGTCTTTCTCAGATTTCCATTTTGAGCTTGGGTTTCCCAAACCCAGACTACTCTAACCCCTTTTCTAGAGGAATCTTAAAAAAAAAAAAAAGGCATTATGTCTCCTGGATTCAGAAGGCAGAGTGCTCTGGGGTCTTTCCTTTTCAGGGTAAGGGGACTTAACTCCACACTGTGGTGGGTTTCTGATGTCACCTTCCCATAGCCACTGGTGGGGCTCACTGGTGATTTCCAAAAGAAAAGAGATGGAGTCCTGACCCCATTTTCAGCCTCACCAGGTGAGGACTATGTGACCTCTCTTGTCACAGGGCGTTTGTACTAGGCTCCCACAGTATTCTCTTCATGTATGTGCATCTTTTCTTCCTAGTTGCCTGCAACTCTTCAAAGTCAGGGGATGGACTGCAGACCTCATGTTTCATTAGGTGACTTGCATAATACAATATACACATGGAAAGTTGTGGGTGGGCTGGTAAGATGACTCAGTGGGTGAAGGTGCTTGCTGTCAAGCCTGGTGACCTGAATCTGATTCCTGGGACTCACGTGGTAAAAGAAAGGACTCCTGCAGGTTGTTCCCTAAACTCTGCATGTGGGCTCTAACAGGAAGTCCACACACTGATAAGAAAATGAATGTAATGATATTTTGGGAAGTGATAGGTAATTGTAAGTCAGGAGATGATAGGGTCAGAGGTTATCTAGTCGTACCTTAAATCTCCTCTGTGGTCATTAGCATTTGATGCTTAGAGACTCATGGAGAAAGCGTGGTTCTCTTCAGGATACAGAGATAGGGGTGGGTGCTCTTCCCACACCAGCCTGGCTTTGAATCTTGCCAAATTTCAGACACCTCTGAAGTGGCCATCTTTGAAGCTCATATTCCTGTTCTCACCCCAGCTCCTCTCCTTGAATCCCCTAGTTTTTGTAGCTCTCGATATATGTGGTGTATAAGCCACACCACATATGCTATGGTGGTTGAATCATTTGACTTAGGGTCCAGGAGACCCAGCTCCATTTCTAACGTATAATCTCCAGGAAGTCTTGCTATTTTGTGTTCCTGACGCCTAGAATAAGAAAGTATTTACTTCCTGCTCTGATGTTTCTTAAAGTGTCAGTCCCCAGCCCCTAGTAGAATCCTGAGAATTTCGTGTGTAAAATCCAGGGCAGAGGCACGTTGTTTTGTGGTGTTGGTTGGGGTGGATGAAAGAGGTAGGAAAGCCTGGGCGCGTGAGACTTGGGCTTTTCATCGCTCGTGGAAAACCAGATCTTACTGTGTCATTGACTGCCTGTTGGAGCCACTGTATAGTCCCAGAAGGCTTTTCAATGGCTTGGGGAAGCTGTTGAGTTCACAGTGTCCAGAAGAGGGCCCCCCATCTTGGTTACCTGGATTGTCCTTCTGCTTCCTGCAGAGCCTGGCAGGAAGGACTTTCAGCACCTCGGACAGAGGCAGAGTTCCTGTCGAGCTGAGGCTCCGCGCTGCCAAGAGGGCTCAGAGACTTGTCTATGACAGTTTCCCTGGCAGGGCAGTTCGAGCGTGGTGCATTCCATATTGTTTTTCAGTCCTTTAAGGTCAATTTCCACATAAACCCAAAGTCAGTGTCAAAGTAGCATTTGTTTGTCAAACTCTGAGGATATTTCAATGATAAAAGCCCTGCCCTTGATGCACACCCATAATGCCAGTACTTGGGAGGCTGAGGCAGGAGGCTAGAGTGAGCAACACAGTGAGACCTGAATCAAAAAACAACCAAACCAAAGCAAGCAACAAATCTCTCAAACAAATTACCAGCCCAAAGCATACAACAAAAATCAGCCTATTTTCTGGAATACATTCTGGAATGCAGTCTCCAGGCAGTGTCCAGCCTCTTTATCATGAGAGCTCCCATCCACTCTTGGCCCAGCCAACCACCTTCATGTGGTCATCCTAGCTTACCTCTACAACCCACTGAGTTCTGGAGCCCTCTTGGATCCCCTTCTGTGTGTGGGAAGCCCCAGTCCCTAGTTCAAAGGGACAGATGGCTGACAGGTTCTCAGCCAGAGGAAGCATACAAGCAGGTTCACTTTTCCATTTGGAACAAGAATAAATTGGTGAGAAGACCCACACCTGAGTCCCAAATGGCATCTGGCTTTATGAAGCTGTAACCATCTTTCTGTGTGCTTGGGAGAATCCTTACCAGCTGGCAGAGCCCAGCTTTCCCAGGAAGCCCTCTTGGCTGCCCAAACATGCAGAGAAACATGGCTGCTTTGTGCTTCTTTTCATGAATATGTAGCCAGATGCACCAAATTCCTTCATGACATCTATTCCCTTGTTAGATGAGCCATCTTCTGTGTTTACTTGTTGTAGACCCCACAGTGATCTCCCTAGCTGGTGTTGGGACTGACGAATCTTAGAGGCTTCTCATTTACCTTTTCCCCCTCTATATTTACCTTTTAAAAATGATTTATTTTATTTATGAGTACATTGTAGCTGTCTTCAGAGTTACCAGAAGAGGACATCGGATGCCATTACAGATGGTTGTGAGCCACCCTGTGGGTGCTGGGAATTGAACTCAGGACATCTGGGAGAGCAGTTAGTGCTCTTAACCACTGAGCCACCACTTCAGCCCACTATATTTACTTTTAATCTGAAACAACTATGTCAAATGATTCATGATGTTGTCTGTGAAGTAGCCACTGGCTTCAGGGTCATACAGGACAAAGGAGTGGAGGCCAAAGGTGCCATGAGGTGGTTACCAAGAGAAAAGGGGTAGTTTGGGAGTGGGGATTGCAGGGTGGTTGCAAGTTTAAAACCGTCGAGGACTATACGTTGTGAAGAATCAAGCAAGCAGGCACTCACTGCCAGAGACCAGCTTGGGTAGTCTCATTTGCAGGGAAGTGAGGTTTAGTGGTGCTTCTAGAGTTACACAGCGAATAAGTTCCTTGGCAACACTCTGAGTCACTCAGTCTCTCCCTCCGACTATTGTGTAGCTTCTTTTGGCAGATTGTTTTTCCAAGGTGCTCATGCCAATATGTCCCATTGCATATGCCTTCCTTCCACACGGCAGTGACAGCTTTTCATTGAGAATTGGGGTCAAATTAGGGTCATGGCTCCATGCTGATGGGCCATGCTGATGGCAATTGTTGGTGTGACTTTCAAAAGTTAGTCATGACAGCTCCTTCAGTTTTCCGGCTGGATCCTTTTTTGAGACATTTGTCCTTGCAACCCAGCAGCTATACCATGAGGGAATCAGGTAGCCATGTGCAAAGGCTTCATGGGATATCTGACCTCCGCCTGATCTGAGGTCCTGATGACAGCCAATCAAACATGGTTGCCTTCTGGTCTTGGTCTTAAGTGTGGGGAGCAGTCCTCTGCTCCTGGCTGAACGTGTAGGTCCATAAGCAAAACGAATGCTAACATTGGTTTGAAGATTGTCATGAGGCAGCAGCAGTTAGTAAAGTTCCCTTTTATCTACCTTAGTTTCTTCAAAATATTCTACATGTTTCATTAATTCAACAATCACTATTGGCTATGTAAGTGTATGCATTTCAGCTGCTATTACAGTTCTTTTGGTGGGTATAGACTAAAGAGCAACCTTAGGATGATGCAAATGGTTTCACCTCTATACTTGTTTAGTCCCTAGCTCTGATCCTCTGATCCAGTCTCCATACCTTGGCCCACGTCCGTTCCACCGGCAACACATCTTCCCTGCCCACTTCATCTTTCAAGGATCCACTCCAAAGCCTCTTCCCCTCCCCCTTCTCCTCCAGTAGGAATGAACCTGCACCTCACAATCCCACAGCACTCGTTACAGACTACAGTTCAGTCTGCCCACCACCTCTCTCAGATACCACTAGACTGTGAGTCCCTGGAGGAGGGAGACTGGCTTCGCCTTCCTGTTCCCCAACCCCTCAGCATCTGGCACAAGGCACAGACCATAGGCGGTCCCCAGGAAACACTCACTGGCATGACTGGTAGCAGTAGAATCGGAAGCCGCCAGTTTCCTGAACAGCAGCAAGGAGTCAAGAGAGTATGCCTTTAAGGGTAAGTAACAGGTTGGTAGGAAAAGGCCTTGGAATGGGCTGGGGCATAACAGAGCCAGGGCTTCTCCATATAGGCTTGAAGTGTGCCCCCTGTGTTGATGAACCTCCCCCCTTTCCCTCCCTCTCACTTTTCTTCCTCTCAATGGGCCTGTTCCTGGGGAGGGGCATATTGCCCCCTGCTTGTCTCCTCCAACTCCAGTTCATATCCAAACCCACCCCTCTTCTGGAAACCCAGTTGTAGAGAATAAGTACCCTATAACTCCCAAAATTCATTTGCTGTTGAAATGGGGTGTGTGTGAGCTGTTGCTCTTCTTCCTCCCCTGGGGTTTCCAAAGCATCCATCCTCCATCAACTGTCTGTCAGTTCCAGTCTGACTGGAACTGCTTGCCAGCCCCCTGTGAGTGTCACTGACTCTCCTGGGTCTGGTTTTGGCTGTGTATCTCTGCTGGCCTGGTCCTTTGGGGACTGCAGCAAGGGTAGCTTCCATTTCTTTTATTCTCGTGGAAGTCCTCCTCTCCCCCAGGCTGAGCGGGAGCAGAGTGGGGTGGGTAGGATGTTCTCTGCAGACTTTGCTCCCTAAACTGTCTGTTTCTGGGAGCTCAGTAGAGCCTACATGTGTCTCACTATAAATACAGCCTCTCCTTTTCCCCTCAGTCACAGGCAGGGTTGGGGAGAGCTCTTCCCAGGAATGACCCTTGGGACCTGTTGTGGGTGTGGGGCAAAGTAGTTGCTCTGGGGATTAGGTTTTTCTGCCTCTGGAAGTGAGAGATTGGGGTGAGATAGACCAGAGGAACTTCTATATAAGGTGGTCTCTTAATGTCTGGTACAAGAACCCTAGAAATGATGCCTCGAGGAGAGCTTGTCTGTAGTCTGTCTTCAGGAACTCTCCTGAGCGTCCTAGGAAGTTGGCTTTGACACACACCTTTCTTTATGTGTTGCTTGTTGTTGCTGCTGCTGCTGGTAGTGATTGTGTGTGTGTGTGTGTGTGTGTGTGTGTGTGTGTAGGAAAGAGAGAGAGAGAGAGAGAGAGAGAGAGAGAGAGAGAGAGGGAATATACACTTGGCTTTCATTAGTCTGAGGAAGCAAGCAAGCAGCTCTCTTAGGAGAGTTACTCTATCTGGTTTCCCCTTTTACTGGCATGATAAAGGACCTCAGTGGCCTTGTGTTTTCCCTCTGGGATAATAAGACCAAAAGGCTCCCTCAGCAGGCGGCTCCCTGTGGTAAGGACTGCTGGCTGGTTAGATGAGGAGTCCCCTCCTGGCCTGTCTTTCCTGAAGCCTCTGTCTAGAAAGGGCCATAGAGGCTTCTTCCTTTGCCTCTTGCTCTCCATGCCCACTCTCTCACTTTTTCTCACTTTCAGTCCCCAGGCTTGTAAAGGAGGACTCTCCGCTCACACAGCCAGGTGTGGGGAGCAAGAGCCAGAACAGCATGAACCCAGATGCACAGATGCCTCTCAGGCCAAGTTACAAGTTGGGGAAGGCCTTGGGCCTCCTTTGTGTGTGTGTGTGTGTGTGTGAGGAAGATGCTGTTGCTGGAAAGGGTCTGAGGGATGACTGTGCAGGCAGGAGTCTCTGGACTTTTTTAGCATCAGCTGGTGGAGCCACCTCCTTCTCTCCCACCGGCTGCCTCCCTGAGTCACTGCCCACCCACTAGCAAATAAAGAAGTGTCATCTCCTGGCCAGTGGCCCTGTTTGGCCTTAGTGTTTTCAGGTTTTTGTTCCTGGAATGAAAAAGAGAGTCTGGCTGGTGTGGCGACCTTTTCTGAGCCTTTCTTGCGCCCCGGCCTCCCTCTTTTCAGCCGGCTTCCTTCTTCATCCTTTGTCCATCCGTCGTCCCCCTCCCCGCCCCCATCCCATGACGGTTCCGCTGGTGACAAGACCCAGCCCCTCGCTGCAAGGACAGAGGCAGCTGCAAGCCCTCAGGAACCCCCACATGGCCCCATCCATCTAGACAGGCCTCTGATCCGGGTTGCAGGCAGGGGAGGGGATTCAAGGCCGCCTCAACTCCAGCTGCCGGCTCCTCCCCACGGCAGGCCTGCTCAGCTGTCAACACTCGCCTCTCGGCCTTGCCCTGCCCCAGGCGTCGCTGAGCTGCTCAAATCAAGGACACCTCAACCGGCCGAAGCCCCCTACTCAGGCCCCAACAGGCGGTGGGCAGGCAGTGGGCAGGCGGCTGGTGGCCACCCTGCCTGCCCTTGAGCATCCTCAGACCTCTTTGCCTAAATAAGGGAGCTGCAGCAGGAGCGAGCCAGCTGGCAGGGGGAGGGGCCTGAGGCTAGGCCAGGGTTTTCGGAGGGGCTGGGCCGTCCGGCTGCCCCGGGCCCCAAGCCCTCCTATTGGGCCTATGAGGTTGGGAGGGAAGGCCTCTAGCACACGGGGATCCCCTGGCTGGGACCTCGCACTCAAGGAAGGACCTTTCTTTGCTCTCACAGCTAAAAGGCCGCAACTCCAGTCGGTCTCTTTGTACATGTCATCCATGAAGAGATTCGAATAACCTTTGAGAGGTTATAACTCCCTGGAGACAGGGGAGGCGTGCCTCTCAAGGGCTCACCCACCCTTGTCTCAAAATTTTACAGCTCCCACATTCCCTGTTCTTCCCATCTCCTGGCTCTCCCTTGGTCCTGGGGTGGCTCATCTCAGAGCCTAGGCCTCACTCGACCCCGTCACCCACAGCACATTCTGACCCGAGAATTCTGACATTCTGTGTGTACTCAGCCGGTCCTAGGCGTAGTGTGGAAGCAAGGGATAAAGGGTTGGTTCTGTCCCATCAAATCGGGTTTCTCAGTTCTGAGTCTGGGAGGGGGGCGATATGCCCCTCTCCCTGGTCACCTCCAGACCGACCGTCGCACCTGTCCTCGCCGTTCCCCTACTTAAAGGTCCCTTCCCCCTCTCGGCGGAGCGCGAGTCCCGGGGGCTCCGTAGCGGAGCGAGGGGTTGGGACCCGGGGAGCGCTCGGCGCGGCTCAGCCAATGAGAAGAGCGGGCGCTCGGGGTGGCGGGGAGAGGGCGGCGCTGCCGGCGTGCGGCGACAGGAGGGGGCCGGGAGGCGGGGGCCGGAGCCGGAGGGGCGCGCGTCGCATTAACCCTTCAGCTGCCGGACCGAGCCGCAGGCGCTGCCCGAGCCGCGGGCGCTGGAGCGGCTGTCTGCGCGGCGGCGGCGGGCTGGCGTGAGCCGGGAGCCCGGCGCTGGAGCGGGCGGAGCGCGGCGCGGGGACGAGGTGCACCGGGGCCCGTGGCACCACCAGCCCGGGTCGACAGACAGGTGTGCCGGCGCCGCAGCTCCAGCAGCTTCAGGCCCGGCCCAGAGTCCAGAGAGGGCAGCCGCTAAGCGGAGCGGGAGTCCCGCGCCCTCAGTCCAGTTCCGGCCCCGCCCGCACTCAGCTTGGCCGCGGGGTGCGGAGACCACGGCCCGGCCAGGCCACCCGAAGCCTAGTGCTGGGCCGGGCCGGGCCAGGGTGGGTGGGGGCCCGCCCGGCCCGCCCATGGGCTCAGGATGCCGGTGCGGAGGGGCCACGTCGCGCCGCAGAACACCTTCCTCGACACCATCATCCGCAAGTTTGAGGGCCAGAGTGAGTGGGGGAGGGGACAAGGCGGGGAGGGGGGTCTGGGGGGTGGGTCCAGTCCTGCTGAGTGTGGATGGGGGGCGTGCCCGGGCCGTGTGCAGTGCAAAATGTGAGTCAGTAGGGGCTGGTGGGCCCTGAGACTTAAGCTAGGAGCCGAGGGGACAAGGCTTGGTGCCAGGGCATCCCTGGCATAGGATCAAGGGGCCTAGTGTTGTAGCTAGGGGTCGGAGAGTGTGTATGACACCAGGAATGTGCAGGAAAGAGAGGTGGGATGAGATATGTAGGTGTTTCCAACTCTAAATGTCCGGAGTTGATGGGATTGTGTATGTGCTGCCTTAAAACTGTATATGACCCAAGCTGTTGGCCCCTTAAAGTACACTGCACGTTCCTGTCTTGGCTGTGTGGTGACAGACTGGAGCTAAGGGTAAATCTGCTCTTGAGCGTGTGTCACTCATGAATTTGAGTCTGCATGGGCAGTGGAGAGCATCTCCGGCAAGTCCCCAAGATTGTGGGCCCGGTGCAGAGAGGCCGCTGCACACCCGAAGCTGGCTTTGGGGCTAACAGGCCGGCTATGGAGCTCCAGTGTGGTGGGCTTTCCGCTGTGGATGGTACCTCAAACCCCATTGGGTTTGGGCGATTACAACTCCCCTTATTCGGACCTGGCACGGAGACTTCCAGAAATGTGTCCTGGGCTAGGCGAATGTTTGGCGTTGGTGTGCCTGTCCTCGAGGCTGCATGTGCCACAGAGGGTGTGACTGCAAAGGGCCCGTGGAGCGGGAGAGTGACATTCCTTGCCCATGACCCTGTACACACAGGACAATGTGTGCTCTACTGTGTTGGGAGGGAGGGGTCAGTTGGATGGGCAGCATTGTCCTAGACAGAGAACAGGATGATCCCGAGGGGGTGGGGCTGGCCTAGGGGCAGGGGCAGGCCCTTGGGCTTTCTTTGCCTACCCGTTAGGCAGGCAGGGGCAGAATCTGAGAAAATCCTGGCCTGGGTCCTAGAGGCTTGGCTTCTGGCCCTGCCTCTGCCACTGACTGCCGGGTGACCTTGAGTGACTCTTCCTACCCTAAGCCTCAGTTTCCACATCTGTGACAAAGTGATAAGCTACAGGGCTCTTGAGGTCTCCTCGGGATCTGTATTCTAGGACTTCAGGCAAGCGGTGGGGTACAGCGGGGCTTGCCTTCAAAGGAACTTGCTCTGCTCCCCTAGTCTGGGAGTGGGGAGAGGAGGTCACTTTTCTCCTGTAGGTGGTTGGGACTCTGGACTACTGCCTTTAGGCTGAGTGGGGGTGGAGGCAGACTTAGAAGGTCTTTTCATTGGACAGGAAGCTCTGACCTGGGGCTGATGCTTGCTTGGGAGTTCCAAAAGGCCTTGGGAACTGACCTAAAGATGACCCAACTCTCAAAAGTAACTTCCTGGAGGGCAGGGGAAAGATGGCCGAAGTTGGGAGGCTGGAAGCTGGTAGCCGGGCCTTGCTGCAGGGAGCCCTGCTGCAGCTGGCCGTCTGGGGTTTGCAGGACTGTGCAGGGCTACAGCCTGAAGACTGCATAGCTAAGAGGGAAGGAGACCGGTTCAACTTCAGTTGCACATTCCAGCCTAAAGGCCAAAGTGGACAGAGTTTCTGTTTATAGAAGGCACCCACCCCTCGAACGTCTCATTCCGGTACTAGTGAGATGCCCTGAGGCTGCCCTGAGGCTGCTCACCCACCTGCCTGGCCTTTAGCTCAAGTGTGGAGTGGATGCGCCACGTCTAGCTGAAGTGGGTCTACTGGACTCCCTCTGATGGGATCAGCAAGGAAAGTTTCAGATCCCTAGAGGTGGTAATCTTTCCCAGGCTTGGTTTCCACAAGTGGGCCAGTGTCTTGGGCTGACCTCTGGGCTCTAGGGAGTTCCAGGGTGTGAACTGCAGGTAGTTTTCCTTACTCTGTATGACCTTGGACTTGTGCCTGTGACCCCGAGCTGTCCTTCTGCCAGACAAGATTCAAAAGCTGGATTCACTGTGAATGAGCTGCTAGACTTGGGCATTGAGAGGAACTTCTCAGTTTCTTCACCCATAAAATGACTCTTCTAACAAGCTACCTTGCTGGGTTGTCCAGGTCTGCAAGTTCACACCCTCATTCTCTGGTTTACCTACTCCTCAGCTTCTGACTGCCTGTGGGTAGGATGCAGAAGTCATAGTAGGCCCTGACCGGAGGGAGTCTAACGGTATTTGAGGGACTGATTTTCCAGGAAGAGTTCCTTATCAAGGGGGAAGAAGCCACAGGAGCTGGTGCAAAGGGGAGGCTGGCCGCCATCTCCTGTCCTTCTCAGGCTCCCTTTCCTGGCTGTGTTTATCCCTCCGCCGCGGCTGCTGACACGCGTTGCTGACACCCGCCCAGGCCGGCTTTGGCCGCTGGCTCTCTGCTGGAGGAAAACCACGCAGCCAGCCGGCGGGCCAGGGGGTAGGGGGCGTGTCGCGAGGCAGCGCCGGGTGGAGGCACCTGTGTCACTGCACAGCTGCGTTCAGCCGTGGTTGAGCACCCCTCCCTGGTGCGGGGGAGTGTCGAACGGCAGTGTGTGACGAGCGAATGTGGGGAAAGGCCGGGAGCCCCCAAAACTAGT
>NW_022196901.1:19033676-19039481 GCF_008632895.1 Mastomys coucha | reverse complement strand
CCCCCCTCAGGCCGCAAGTTCATCATCGCAAACGCCCGCGTAGAAAACTGCGCTGTCATCTACTGCAACGACGGCTTCTGCGAACTGTGCGGCTACTCGCGGGCCGAGGTGATGCAGCGGCCCTGCACCTGCGATTTCCTGCATGGGCCGCGCACGCAGCGCCGTGCCGCCGCGCAGATCGCGCAGGCCCTGCTGGGCGCCGAGGAGCGCAAAGTGGAGATCGCCTTCTACCGGAAAGATGGTAGGCGGGGCCGGGGCGTGGCTATGGTGAGGGGCCAGGCCTGGCGAGAACGAGCGTGGATGAAGGTTGGGGGTGGGGGGCAGTAGGGTGGGATTTGTAGTTGTTGGAGGCTGGCGAACCTTGCGGGTCCCTTGGGGGCGGCCCCCCAGGCGTGGGCGTGGCCCCATGTCTGGGAGCGGGTGTGGCCTTGGTCTCAACTCTGGTGGGTGGGCGTTCCGAGTGGCCTTGGAGGTACTAAGGTTGAGGGGACCTGGCATGGTAGCTCTCGTACTTTACACCTTGGCAGTGTGACTATGTTGAGCTTGGTAGGCTGACATTTGACTAAGCCAGGATGGTAGGTGCGTGCGTGCGTGCGTGGATGATGGTTACAGGGCAATGTGGGGGCTGGCGCTGGCGCTGGCTCTTAGCCACCGGATTCTAGCTACCTGAAGGGCAGCCTGTGCCAGGTGACTTTCTGGAAGAAATGGAGCGCAGGGCAGAAGGATTGTATCTGCTGCCATCTTCTGCCTTCCTCTCTCTGTGTTCAACGACACCTCTTCCCACAACCTCAGTTACCTTTGTCTGGTCTGCAGAACACCCTGCCCCTCCCCTCAACTCCCTTCTAGCCAGGTGTCTCTGCTCAGCCACCACCTCCCAAGCCAGCTGCTCTGGGCTTCCGGAGAGCAAAGTGGAGAGCGGATAAACACACTGGGTGGAGCTGCCCTCTCAACTAGGCCTGAGCGGCGGGGTGGGCTCTGCTCAGGGAGGTCAGTGAAGTGGTGAAGTGGTGGGGTAGTGGGTATTGGAGGGCTCGGAAAGGGCTCCAGAATACTCACCAATGAGTATTTCATAAGCTTCCCTATATCCCTGGAACCCAGATCTTGAACACAGAGCTGCCTACAGGAAAGGCAAAGTTCCTGCTCTGAGGGAGCTGGTTGCCTAGCCACAATGAGCACACCCTGCCTGCTGCAAGCTCCAGCTGGCTTCCTTTGCGGGTGTGTAGCCTGTGATATCCTTGGACGACACTCGGAGGGTATGCACCACTAGTGCCCTTTGCTGGAGAATTTGCATGCACAAATTGCAGTTCTGACTCACAGGCTGGTAAGGGATAAAGTTGTGGGAAGCTCATTGGGCTGTGTGACCTTGTGTAATCCTCACAGCATCCCCGATGTTGTTAGGGTCCAACAACATCGAGTCTGGGAAGACCCCAGACTCAAATAGTATGCAAAAGCAAAGAGCATTTATTCTGCAGAAACTACTAGCATGGGGTCAACTGTCATCAAAAAAGTAAAGACTTGAGGGGTTCATAGGCCCCTTTTTTGCAAGGTAAAGAGAGTTTTCTAATATGATTGCTGGGGCCAAATCAGTGACATTAGTACAATTTGGACTGGCTATTATGTTAGTATGAAACCTTGAAGAATCTCAGAAACTAGCTCAGCTGTGGCCTTGTTATCTCCTCTAGCCAGGTGTCCCAGGAGCTCCCTAAGTCAGGGTTGTCACTGATCAATGACCCATTGTTGGTGGCTTTCTCTGAGGAGCCCAGTTTGCTTCCTGGGAAATTGAAATTTTATTCCCAGGGTTTTTGGACCTCTCAATACTGCCTTTTATCTCCTAAGGAGGATGAAACTAAAACTTAGAAGAAGACTGTTCCCTGAGCCATACCAATTGCAAGCATCAGTGCTTGGAGTGGAGTTCATGTCTGACCAGAGTCATGCCATGCTGTTCTGCTCTGTGACACGCACTGACAAGGACACCAGAGAACTAAGCAATCTGTGCTTCACACACATTTAAATATCCAAACCACAGGTGTATATGTGCATGTGCACACAGAACTACTGGGGTCAGGTGTAATGTGAGAATCTTCCACCAGCCAAGTCAGTTGATTTCCACAATTTTGTCTCAGTGCTTGGGATCTTGGGATGCTGGGGTTCCTTTTTTCTTCTTCTTCAGAACTGGGGATCAAGGCCAGGGCCGTGTGTGATGGGTGTGAGTGCTTCCACGTGTGTGTTTTGAGGTCAGAAGACAATTTTATGGAGTTAGTTTTCTCCTTCAACCTTTACATGAGTTCCGAGAATCAAACCCAGGTCGTCAGGCTCGTATGGGAAACCCCTTTACCCCGTTCGTTACCCGCTGAGCCCGTGCTTGCGTGTTTCCTCTCTCCCTTTCTCTCCTCATTTATTTACTTATTTATTTTTTAGCAGGGTCTTGCACTATGCAGATATAGCTTGCTTTGACTCAATGCGATCTGCCAGCCTCCGTGCCCCAAGTGCTGGGACTCAAGGTGTGCACTACTGTATCTGGACCTAAATTTATTTGTTTTGAGACAGTAGCTCACTAAGTTGTCCTGGTTGGCCTTGAACTCACCCCATAACCTGGGTGGGCCTTGAACTTTTCCAACCTCCAAAGTAGCTGAGATGATAACCCTGCATCACTAGGCTCACAGTCTTCCCACAGTGAGCACACTCTAATCCCATAGTGGATACTGTTTGTGTTTGTGGATTTGGCATCAAAGAGGTTGGACTCATTTTTGTCTTTGGCAGTAGCATGGGTGTAGCCTTCTCAAGTAGTGTGGGTCTTTTTGGCTCATGCTGACTCCTTTGGGAGAGTCCTGAAAAGGTGCTGTTGTGGAATCTTGGGGGAATTTGGAAGACCACCCAATCTAGCCATTGGGTAGCAGGTGGAGAAGCTGCAAGGCGGAGGATCTGTTGCTAGCGTATCCATGAAAGGAATGGACCTATAATCCAGGTCCCTGTGCAGGCCTAAACTTTGTGCCTTCTCCAGGTTACTACTCCAAATGGGGCCGTGACCTAGGAAACTCTACGCTGCTGCTCTCTCCTGCCCCTCTTCTCACCTAGTTTCCATGGGGTTCAGATAACTCCCAGTGGACAACGGCTTGGCCTAGGACCTCAGTGAGCTGGGGCCCCACCTTTGGCATTCTAGGCTGAGGGCAATGCAGACAGATTCTTCAGCCTCTCTGTCCTTTGCCTTGTGACACAAAGTTCCTCATTCCATCTTTGTCACCTGACCTGGCCTGCCTCTATGTGTATGTGTGTATGTTGATTTGTGGAATATGTACCGATTCAGAGAAGAAATGTGCTAATGCCATCTCCTGTTTTTGTCCAAACCTTTTCTGGGCCAGCCCTGGAAGAGAAGGTTCTTGGGCTGTAGCCCCGGGGAGGGAGAACAACTAGGGAGGAGGCAGGGCCTTTTGCTGGCAGGCGCCTCTAAGGACAGCTGCGTTGTGTCGGAGCCTCTAACTCAGCTCTGTGCAGCGTCAGGGTCTGGAGCCAGACAACCCCATTATTTAGTTGCTGGGGCTGCTGGGAGGTGGGGAAGCTAGACTGGGGGAGTGTGGGTGGAGGACAAGACATAGTGTGCCCAGTTCACTGGCCGTGTGCTGATACCCCTTAACACAGGCCCAGGATCAGAATGGAATTGTGAACAGCAGAACCCTGTCCTGCAGGTCTGGCAGGATATGACATTTCTGTGGAGGCACTGCAGGCAGCAGGTGCTGGATGGGTACACACCTTGCCCTACACTGACATGGTGGGGGTGGAGGAGATGTAGCTCTTCCTCTCCCTGGCCCTTCTATTGTCTTTGCTCTTTGTTCCCACCTCCCTGCTGTCTCCCCTCCTGCCTGCCTGCTGTGCCCCCCTCCTCTCGGCAGCTCTTCCTCCCCACACTCAGGCCTCCCTGTCTTTGTGTCAGACCGGCCTGCCTGCTCCTTTCCCCTCCATTTTCACCTCTTTCTCCTTTTGTCTATTTCTTCTGATCCTTCATCATCCTGGAACCAAATTCTTGCTTCTTTCTGTGTCCTGTTTACTCACCCCATCTCTCAGGCCTTTGTCTCAAAGGCTTTATCTGTCTTCCCATACCTCTGACTGTCCTTGCCCTGTCTCTCTGTCCCTGTGTCCCCAGGAGCCTGTGTGTGGGTGGAGATGGGGTTGTCTCTAGAGAAGAGTCTATCGGCTTCTTCACTCCAGCTGTAGGCCAGTTGCCATGGCAACAAGGTCAGAGGGTCCCCACTGCTACAGCTGATGCTGTGGCTTGGGGGGAGGGGTTGGGACCTTCGGTCCAGGCCAGCTCCCCAGTGGCCCAGGCCGTTAGTTAGTTCTGGTCTTCTCTCTTCTCTGCCTTTCCTGTTCACTTAAGTCAGAGGTCCTGCTCTGCTCCTGCTATGGCTTTGTCATATCAGACACCTCCCTACCCCCACTTCCCAGTTATGTGTCATCCGAGTAGGTGAAAAGGTGCTTTCTCTGAAGGTGGAGGTTTTGAGGGGGAAGGCAGAGGTCAGAGGTCAGTGCCTAGCTGTTTTTGTGTTCTGTTCATGGGAAGCAGCCTGGGCTTTTCTATGGACCCAAAACCATTGGAGTGCTTATCTCCCAACCCCCTTTTAACTCTGTAATCCTAGCTAGGTAGACCAGGCTGGCCTTGCTAAGATTAAAGGCGTGCTCCCTTCTGGGGAGCACAGGTATCCCTGTTTTTCTGGTCAGGATCTGGTATAGTCTGGAGCCTGGGGCAGGTGGTAGCTTCTGGCAGGGCCTGCCTCCAGCTGTCTGTGTGTCTCTGCTAAGCACTTTTCTCCTAGCTTCCCTGTGGTGGGCTGCCCTGGGCTGCTGAGGGCTTCCTGTCCATGAGGTTAGGGAGGTAGTATTTCCTCAGAGGCCCTGGGCCTGGACAGTATTGGGGGGGGGTGCCTGCTGCTCCTGTGTGTGGTGTCTCCGAAGCCCCAGAGGAACTATGTAAATATTTGTGCAGAGCTGTCGGTGGAAGCAGAGTTGACAGTGGCCTTGGGCTCTGGGGAGGGGGACTGGAACAGCAGGAGGGTTCACTCGGTGGTGGGAGGTGGCTTCCTGTGCGTGCCTGTGTGCGAGGAAGCCCTTTCCTACTTGGCCTCCCTGAGGATGCCAACCACCTCTCCTAGAGAACGCTCACTGGCCAGAGATTGATCCTCCTCCCCTCTAAAACCTGCCTCCCACCTTGTGTGCAGAAGTATCTGGCCCCCCATGGGTGAGGGAATGAGATGTGACTCTGGAACATGCAGGGAACTCTGAGTCACAGTCAGAGAGGAGCCAGAGGGACACTGGACTAAGTTCTAGCTGAGGAGGGTCCCAGTGACAGCTGACACCCCTCTTTGTGCATAAAGATCTCCAGGCTGTATTCTGGGCTTGGGTATTTGTCAGCCAGCCTGGAATTACCCAGCAGGCCAGCATCCTGCCTGTACCTGTGCCTGTACCTGTACCTGTCCCTGTGCCTGTGCCTGTACCTGTGCCTGTGTCTGTACCTGTACCTGTACCTGTGCCTGTGCCTGTGCCTGTGCCTGTGCCTGTACCTGTACCTGTGCCTGTACCTGTGCCTGTACCTGTACCTGTCCCTGTGCCTGTGCCTGTACCTGTGCCTGTGTCTGTACCTGTACCTGTACCTGTGCCTGTGCCTGTGCCTGTACCTGTACCTGTGCCTGTACCTGTGCCTGTACCTGTACCTGTACCTGTACCTGTACCTGTGCCTGTACCTGTGCCTGTGCCTGTGCCTGTACCTGTGCCTGTGTCTGTACCTGTACCTGTACCTGTGCCTGTACCTGTGCC
>NW_022196901.1:19032388-19032771 GCF_008632895.1 Mastomys coucha | reverse complement strand
GTGCCTGTGCCTGTGCCTGTGCCTGTGCCTGTGCCTGTACCTGTGCCTGTACCTGTGCCTGTGCCTGTGCCTGCATCTGTACCTGTGCCTGTGCCTATACCTGTGCCTGTCCCTGTGCCTGTACCTGTGCCTGCATCTGTCCCTGTGCCTGTGCCTGTGCCTGTGCCTGTACCTGTACCTGTACCTGTACCTGTACCTGTGCCTGTCCCTGTGCCTGTACCTGTACCTGCATCTGTCCCTGTGCCTGTACCTGTACCTGCATCTGTCCCTGTACCTGTGCCTGCATCTGTCCCTGTACCTGTGCCTGTGCCTGTACCTGTGCCTGTGCCTGTGCCTGTGCCTGTACCTGTACCTGTGCCTGTGCCTGTGCCTGTGCCTGTGCC
>NW_022196901.1:19013070-19032037 GCF_008632895.1 Mastomys coucha | reverse complement strand
GTACCTGTGCCTGTACCTGTACCTGTGCCTGTACCTGTGCCTGTACCTGTGCCTGTACCTGTGCCTGTACCTGTGTCTGTGCCTGTACCTGTGCCTGTGCCTGTGCCTGTGCCTGTGCCTGTGCCTGTACCTGTGCCTGTGCCTGCATCTGTCCCTGTGCCTGTGCCTGTGCCTGTGCCTGTGCCTGCATCTGTCCCTGTGCCTGTGCCTGTACCTGTACCTGTACCTGTACCTGTGCCTGTGCCTGTACCTGTACCTGTGCCTGTACCTGTGCCTGTACCTGTGCCTGTGCCTGTACCTGTGCCTGTGCCTGTGCCTGTGCCTGTGCCTGTGCCTGTACCTGTACCTGTACCTGTACCTGTGCCTGTACCTGTACCTGTGCCTGTACCTGTACCTGTACCTGTACCTGTGCCTGTGCCTGTGCCTGTGCCTGTACCTGTGCCTGTACCTGTACCTGTACCTGTACCTGTACCTGTGCCTGTGCCTGTGCCTGTGCCTGTGCCTGTGCCTGTACCTGTGCCTGTACCTGTACCTGTACCTGTGCCTGTGCCTGCCTCAGCTTGGCCCTGGATCAGTTTGCAGTCCTTGTTATCCCACTAGGCTGAGTGGCTTGGTTTTGTTTTTTTTGTCTTTTTTGTGTATGTTTTTGTATCTACATGCCTAGTACATTGTAGAAGCTCAGTATCTGCATGCTTTTGCTGAATGAATGGACAAATGGGGCAGTACTGTGTGGCTGAGGCCTTAGTCTTGGCTTAGATGACTGGGGTGGTTTCTAACTTGATTATGGACTGGGAGGCCATGGGAAAAGCATTTCTTATCTCTGGGCCTTAGTGTCCCATCTTGTGAAAACCTTGGGGTGGTGAGGGGGTGGAGGGTCAGAGGAGTAGTAGCTGGATGCCCTCCGTTCTGTTGAGTGTGGGAGGCATAGTACAGTTTAGGGAGTATGCTGGGCTCCATAGGCTCTTCACTCAGAGGGAGTGAGAGGAGGCCTGAGAGGGAAGGAACAAAGCTTTGGCAAAGCCAGCTGGGAGCTGGCAGCTCCTGGAAGCACTTAGATAGACTCAGGTGACTTGACTTTACAGTGTGTAAATGCTGGTCCTTGCAGCCTCTTGTGGATAAAATTTCTGTCATTTTCTGGAAGGGAAACTCTTGCTTGTGGAGGCTAAGGGTCAGACCTAGTAGGTGGGGACCCAAACTGGACCTCGGGCCCAGTTGTCTCTACTCTAGAACCCTGTGTTGACCACCTTGCACCTCTGCTTCTGGGGTGTGATGAGCTGAGGCCTTTGGAGACCTGGGTCTGGCTGGAACCTGAAGGCTTCAGTGGCCCTTGTTTCTGAAGTGGATCAGATCACTTGTCTCCTGCATGGTGGGCAAAGGGCATTCCCCAAATAAGTAACAACACAGCAGCATGCCATGCAGGGGGCCATCTGAGTGCCACTCAGCAGGCAGTACCCCATGGTCCCAGTTAAGACTACAGGGAGTAAGGTTGTGAGCAGTGTGGTCCTCTGCATCCGGCCTGTCTTTTTTTCCTCTCCAGGTTCCTGTTGGCTCAGCCCCTCAAGTCAGTGAGGCCCCAATCCTTAATGCTATTGTTTATCTTTCATTTTCTTTTCTGCCTTTTCTTTTTGTCTTACCTCTCAGTTCAGTGCACTTCTTATAGGCAGCCATTCAAATGCACTCTCTATGAATATGCTTTCCACATATGTTCTTGCAAATGTGTATTTTGACTGGATAGATGCATATGGATTTAATGTATGCAAATAGTATTGTGCTGTGTATTGTATCCTGGCATTCACAGGAGTATGACTGTATGTGCAGGTGGACTGGCTGCCAGTGAGTATCCAGGCTGTGGTTTCTCATCCTAGAACATATATTTACCTGTTTTACTTGCTCCTGTGCCAGTGAAGGACCCCAGATAGTCTCCACCTCTCTGTCACCAGAGAAAATTGAACATTATTTGACCCAGGCCTTTCCATACTCCCGTGAGAGTGTCTGTGGTCTGCATAGCCTAGAAGTGAAATTGCTGGATCACAGGATATGGGGTTCTTAGCTAACTAACTGCTGCCCTACTGTACACCTGTAGTCTGTCTCCTGAATGGAGACTCTTATGCTCTCCCACCTCTGCCACATACAACATCATCTCCCTTTCTAATGTTTGCCAGTCTTGTGGGCTTGCTGCTTTAGTTTGAGTTTCTTTGATGTATTGTAAGTCAGAGCATCTCTTTCAGGCTTGATAGCCACGTGGGCCTTTCATTCCTGCCAATGGCACGGGTATATCCTTTGCTTATCTTCCTGTGAGACTACTCTCTTTCGATCCTGTGACTTTCCAGGGGTTGCTTGTATACTGTAGAAATACAAATAAGTACAGTATGCATTCTGGATGTCAATTCCTTGTTCAAATTGTGCATACTTTTCCCTCTTGCTTGGTTAATAAAACAAAGATTCTTAGTTTTGATGCAAATGAATCATTGACTTTAGTCTTGCTCGTGCTTTTGAAGTTCCACTGGAGACTCTTTCCTCTGCAAAGGCTGAGGACCCACAGGTCTGTGTCCCTTCCCTGGCTCCCTGGCTCACCTTCCTCAGTTGAGTGTTGGATCCATTGAGCCCTCCTTGGATGCAGTGTCAAGTAAGGATCAAGTTTTATTTTTTTCCATGTAAGGAGCCAACTTTCCCAACACATATAGTCTGTTTTTTTCCATTGCTTTGTGGGGCACCTTTAGCATAGGTTACTTTGCTGTGTAACCATAGATCTGCCTCTGAACACTGCATTCTGCCCCAAATATCTGTCAGCGTACCCATCAGGACTGTAAAACAAAGACAAGCACAAAAAACGGAGTTTACTTACCATCTCTCAGTAATTGAAAGGTGAATTCTTCCACTTTTTTTTTAATTTAAAAAATGATTTGTTTACTTATTTACTAGATAAGATCTTACACTGTAGCTTGGGACTCGCAATGTATGCAGCTGCCCCGGCTTGCCTTTAACTGTGGTAATATTCCTGTCCCAGCCTCCCAGGGACTGGACAACAGCCGGCCATGCCTGGGGATGGGACAACAGCCATACCTGGCTTTCCCCCTTCTTCCTTTTAGCTTCATTTGTTTATGTTTTTGATGTACCCTAGGCTGGCTTGGAGCTCATTATCCCACTCTGCCTTCTGCGTGTTCAGATAGCAAGTGTGCACCATGTGCTGGCTTCACCAAAGCCTCTGTCAGAATTAGGTTTGCATTTAGTTCAGAAGAATGAAGCACTTCTAAGTTTCAGTAGGATCCTGGACCATCTCTATGGGTCATCTCATTTCCATGTTTTAGTGCTCTGAGGTTTTGTTTTCTTGCCTGTATGTTCTTGATCATCCCTAGCTACTCCATAGTCATTGTTATTGAGGAAGAGATTTTTATGGCTGGGGAGATGACTCAGGGGATAGAGTGCTTGATGGAAAGTATGAGGATCCGAGTTTGAATCCTCGGAGCCCACGTGATAGCTGGGCACAGTGGCATATGACTGTAGGATAAAATGGAAGGTGGGGCCAGGGGAATCCTGGGAGGCCCAGAGGCCCATAGCCTGGTGTGTGCAGAGGCAAAACAATACCATAAGGGTATCATGGCACATGTGCATCCATACTCACACAGATGCGTGTGCCACACACATACAAATATACACAGAGATAAGGCAACAGTCATTTACTTTATGCGATCATGCACATCATGGTGATTGTTTGAGGCTAGAAGACAACGTTGGGGAGTTGCCTCTCTTTCTGCTGCTGCTTCTGGGAAGCAAACTCAGCCCCTCATGCTTGCCCAGCACATGCTTTTACTCACTGAGCCATTTTTGCTGGCCCTTCCCTATTTTCTGAAGCTTCAAATTCTCACTATGAAGCCAGGACTGACTTTGAGTGCTGGGGTCACAAATGTGAGCCACTATGCTGGTGCCATCTTGTTTTCTGACTCTACTTTCTTTTTTTTCCTTTCCTTTCCTTTCCTTTCCTTTCATTTCCTTTCCTTTCCTTTCCTTTCCTTTCTGTCCGTCCATCCATCTTCCTTCCTCCCTCCCTCCCTCCCTCCTTCCCTCTCTTTCTTTTGTTCTTTCTTTCTTTCTTTCTTTCTTTCTTTCTTTCTTTCTTTCTTTCTCTCTTTCTTTCTTTCTTCTTTTGGTTTTTCAAGACAGGGTTTCTCTGTGTAGCCCTGGCTGTCCTGGAACTCACTCTGTAGACCAGGCTGGCCTCAAACTCAGAAATCTGCCTGCCTCTGCCTCCCAAGTGCTGGGATTAAAGGCGTGCACCACCACCACCCAGCTCTGACTTTATTTTCTAATTGTTTGAAGCTGTGTTTTGTGGTGGATCTTTTTGGTGGAGCTCTTGTCTCAGTTCGTGGTGTTTACCTGGCGACGTTATGGTTTTCTGAGGAGACGACTTTGTACCCTGCAAATAATGCCAGTGTTGTGTTTGTGTGCATCATGGTCGCATGTCTCCATTCTTGCATGTGCCATCAGACTTTTCAGGGGAACTTTACTGACAAATGTACTTGTTGTGGGTGTTTCACAGTGTTCTATGGGAGAGTAACCCATAGAGAATTGTCCTCTTGAGTTAATTACCAGACAGTAGTGTCTACTTGGAGACCAACGGCAGAGCCGTATCACGTACAGCCTCCCCAGGCCCTTGATGTGTTCCTGTTTGGGAGCCAAAGTGGAGGACAGTTACAGGAGCTTACAGAACTCAGGAAGATGGTGGGGACCACAGGATTGATTCTCTAGTGATAGTTGACACTGGTCATAGCTCCATGTCCCTGCTGCTCTGAGACAGCTGCAAATGTAGGGATCAGGGTCACAGGGAAGGGGACAGAAATGGGTAAGGCTCAGAAACTGCCCAACATGCATGGTCCAAGTACCATCTTGTTCGATATTAACTTGTGACCAAGTGTAATATTGTGTTGGGGAAATACCTGAATTTCCATGGTGGTTCTGTTTGTCCACACTCAGGGTGGGGGGCAGTTCTGTACTGAGTGGCCAGTGCCTTGGATCTAGAAGGTGAGAGGTAGAGCCACTGTGTCCACAGTGGCCAAAAGTGCAGGTCACCAATGCAGAGATCATCAACAGACCCTCCAAAGCTAAGCACTAAACACTCAGCACCCACTGTGAAGCCAGTTTCCCCGGTGCAGGTCTGGATGCTAGGGCTGGGGAATACCACACAAGCCAGACTGTGGACATAGCCTCTGCAAAGGGTGCAGTATTGGATGAGTTCCCAGAGAGAAGCTACCCATGTAGCCTGATTCAGGAAACCCTCTGCAGAGGGGTCTGGAAGGGATGAGGATGGAGGAAATGAGGGATCAGTGGCAGGAGAGATGTTCTTTGCTGAGGCTGCAGTTAGAGTGTGGACACATCTTTCCTCAGGGCACTGTACCGCCATCTTGGCTTTCTTTTTAGAAAAACATCTCTTTCTCTCTCTCTCTCTCTCTCTCTCTCTCTCTCTCTCTCTCTCTCTCACACACACACACACACACACGTGTATAAATGGTATGAGTGTGTGTGTATGTGTCATGGTATGCTAGCGTAGGTCAGAGGACAGCTTGCAGGGGTCAGGTCTCTCCACCATGTTGCATACGAGGGATCAAGCTCAGATGGTCAGCTTGGTGGCAGGTCCCCTTACCCACTGAGTTCTCTCAGGGCCTTGTTAAACAGAGGGTATACTCTCACTTACAAGCCAAAGGTAGCATGGCCCCCATGACCCTGGAGCTTATCCAGCTCAAGCTTTCCTGGATGGAGATTGTCTTTTGAGGAGTTGCAATGTGAGGTGACCCAAGCGTGCTGTAGGCTATTGGTTTTAGCAGGAAATTGGATGCCCACAGAGGCCCTGGCCCTACATAGAGATTGTTGGCAGGAGGCAACGGTGGTGGAAGACTGAGTCTGGAGGTGATGTTTCTTTGAGATTTGGAGTCTGACTTGTGGCTTCCCAAATCTGCCTGGCAGGGAGTGTCCGCAGGACTCTGTGTATGTAGCCCAGTTCCTAGATTCAGGACCTTAGAATTGGTCTCTCTTTCTGATACGCGTATATACACATGCTCTCACACAGGGACACAGACCCGTGACTGGCTGGCCTCTCAGACTCCCCCATCATGTCCCCTGAGCCTGCAATGCCCCCTGGTCTTTCCTAGCCTCCCTGGCTGTCCATGAGAGTGGTGTTAGTGACACGGTGGCCCTTGGCCAGAAGCAGCTCCCGCTGCATCTTCCTGTCGCCACCACCAGGCTAAATATATCCTGACACTGCACAGCCCTGGTGCTCCTCCGGAGACAGCCTCTGCCTGGGGGGCGGACAGGGCCAACTGCAGCCTCCCTGCCCTCAGTGTGACTTTGGGCTCATTTTGGCACAGCTCCTCCTGCTTGGAGTGGGGCAAGGCAGACGACCAGGATGAAGGTGCTGGAGGTCACCTTCCCTGCAGGGACCTGCCACTCTGCCTCATTACAGCTCCAGATGCTTCTAGAAGGCCATCTGTCACCTCATCTGGCACCCAGAGCAGAAATCTCTTGTCCCTGTGGTATGCACAGAGAATCTAAGCTCAGAGAGGTGGGTGACCTGTCTGCAGCTACACAACAAATGCAAGGGAGGAGTGGGGTCTCCTGATCATTGGGAGCAAAATACCTCATTTTCCCGGAGCACACCCACTGTTTGGTTTGTTCTGTCTTGCGTATCCTGTCCAGATGCCAATTAGGGTCCGATTGAACCCCTGGCTCAGTCAGAGTAGGCGCCAGGGCCATCTTCTTGGTCATGTTATCCCAGATGCTTCACCTGTAGTGGCATGCTCAGTGGTACTATGAGGTAATGGGGAAGCCATGAAGCCAGCTGCTATACAGCTGAGACCCCGACCTCACCAACTTGCCCAAGGCTTCCCAGGTCATCTGTAAGTCTTCTCCGAACTCTCACCACCTATGACTTCTGCTAAGGCAGGCCTGGGCTAGTGGTGCCCAGAGGTGAGAGATTAGGTTTTGGTGTATTGGAAGCATGCCTGAGCTGGGTGAGTGCAGATGCCAGGCAGGGTTACTACAAAGTGGACCCTTAGTGTGATGTAGCATTGAATCCTAGCAAGCCAGGGTTTGTAGTCTGAACAGGACTTTTCTGCTATCAGAATGAGTGGAACCTGCTACACCAGGGTCCCTTCTACCTGCGTCCCTACCTAGCGACCTACAGTGAGCAGCATGACCTTTGAAGGCTGCCAGGAGACTGGCTGGTCTGGGTTGTCACAATCTACCAGATCCTATAGGTATGTGGTTACTGTCATGCCTGCCATTCTCTTATTATTTCAATCCTGAGAGGTCAAAGACAGGCTTAAACTGGGCAGGGAGGCCCTGCTACCCAAATGGCAGCTCTAGAGCCTGGCTGGTGCTGGGGGAGGTATCAGGGTATGTTTTGCTATTAGCCACTTAACTCAGACTGTCCCAAGGGGCGATTGAAAAAGTTCATCTTTCTTGTGAGTATGCAGAGCTCTCTTCTTGGGCCAGGCTTTCATATACTATGTCATTTCATCCAGACTTTGGCCCAATAAGTAGGTGTGATCAATGTCCTATGACAGATAAGCATTCTGTAAGGTGACTCTCCTATCTACTGTGCCATGTCCATCTTGAGAAAGAATGGTGCTCTTTGCTGTCCCCTTCAGTGTCCCACACCCCCTACCCTGTCCCACCCATCTGGTCTGGAGTGTTCCAAGAGCTGTCTTCCTCTTGAACGTGGGCATTGCCTGCCACGGAGTGGTGCTGGGTGGAACTGCAGCCTTGCCAGCTCTGGCCCCAGGGCCCTCCTTGAGGGTGCCTTTTCCTTACATAAGCTGGACCACTAGTGGGATCACAGGCCAAGTGAGAAGGAGGGAGGAATAGGGTGGTGTCTAGGGAGAGGCCAGGTAGATAGGCACTGTTCCAGGCTCCCCAGGGACAGCTCAGCCACTTGTTCACAACCTTTCTTCTCAGCTGGAAAGCTGACCACAGGTTATTTGTTTTGTGCTAGCACCTGTGGGCTCTGCCTGCCACCTGGCTGTCCTTCCCTTACCCCCAGAAACCCCCTCCATACTTCTAGCCAAAGATCTGGGATTGGTGACCTGGAGGTCACATAAACTCTGCCAAGTTGACAAGTGAGATGGTACCTCTAGAGCCGATGGCCTGCTTGGTCTTCAGCTTTCTTTCTTTCCATGCATGGTACTGCAATCTATTTCCATGAGTGATCACGTGGGGGAGGACGACGCAGGTCACATCTCGGAACAACCAGTCCTTTCACAGAATATTTGAAAAGAAAAATAGAGGGGGCATGTCAGCATTCTGTATCTGTGGGTCTGGAAGTGGGAAACACGCTTGTCCCGTGAGAGGGGCATGTCTTGAAGTTTCTCTTGGAGAGAATTAAAAGCAATTATTTTCAGATGCAGGGACCTAGGGTCACTGTCTGAGCTGCCAAAGTCTGAGGTAGCCATCTGAGATGCAGAGCCCTGGGTTGTATGGTTTCTCTTACTGAGGAGCCTGGGCTGAATGGATAGAATGCTGAAGATACCAGGTCCGAATTTCTTGGCCCCTTTCAGGGATAGAGACCCTAAGTCATCTGGAAGAGCCAGAGTTATCTTGGGTCTAGACTCCAGGCTTCTTTGACACATGTGCTGGTGAGCATAGTGGTTTGGGGCCTGGATCTCTGGGGCTCTTGGGGGTAGGTACTGGGGTCTCTCCGGCCTTGGTATCCTAGTCTCCTGCCCCTCTATAGTCCTGAGGAGGCCAGTTCCTGCTCAGGCCGTTGCTGGCCATCACCATATTAGGGCATAAACTCCAGGCTGTCTGTCTGGGTGCCAAACGGCCTCCAGCTGGGCCCAGGCACCCCCACCCCCACTGCACACAGCTTCAACACCACAGCTGTGTGTCAGAGGCCGGAGGTCAGGGGACAAGAGCAGCTGCTAAAGGGACACCCAGGCAGAGCTCCTAAGCTCAGGGTCCTCAGCTGGGGGCAGGAGGGCCCTGGTGATGGTGAGTGCAGGGGTAGTGGGTAGGGCAGAGAGCTCCTGACTGGCTCCTCCTGGGCCTTGCCCTTACTTCTGTGACTGTCTGAGTGGGTTTCAGAGGCTCTTGTTTGACTGGGAAACCCACAGCTGCTGGAGTCACTTGTCTGCTATGGTCTCAGTCCCCTACTAGCATGTCTGCACTAGCCTTGGACAGTGTCTCCAATAGCCCGACCCTTCACGGCTGGCTGGCTTAGCCACAGCTCGCACTCTTCTGGACCTTTAGTGCTCACCCACTCAGGCCTAGCTAACAGACATCAAGTGAGGTCCAGGCTCCATTCTTCCCTTGACTCCAGTCACCAGCTCCCCTGTACAGCTGGGCCAGGGATCAGGGTAAGGGGAGGGTCAGAGACAGGGAGACCAACTTAGGGAGCTCTAGGGCATGAAGGTAAGGTGAAAGGCCAAGGCTGGCTGATAGGGCTCTCCTGAGACCATGTGACTTTTACCTCTTTCTTCTTCCTGATTTCCTTTTCCATGTCACTATTGCTGTACCACTGACACCATGGCCTGTCACCAGCTTCCAAGGTGCATTGGTTAGGCTAGGTGTTGGGCTGTCGAGAAGGGATGTGACTACCAGGAGGCAGAGAAATCAGATGAGTAATGTAATGGGAAGCTCGGATGCTGATGATGGACAGGAGATGGCAACCTGCCTGGCTTCCTGGGAGAGGACCAGGATGTCATTGTACCCTTCTGATTCATCTAGGAGATCTTCTTGCAGGCAGGACCCTTGGCTTGGTCCTGGCAGGGGCACTCACCTTGAGTCTACCTCAGTTCAGAAATCAACATGGAGGGCATTGGACCGTGTATTCCTTGGAGAAACCAAGGGAACTGGTGGGATGATTTGGCCTGTTGCAAGGACTCTGGGGGATGGAGAGAAGGAGTCAAAAATAAGAAGGACAAAGAAAAATCTCATACCAGTGTTTCTGGTTCTCTGGTGAGGGATCAGGGTTCTTGGTTTCTGCTAGGTCTTAGTCTAGTACTTTCATGACATAGGAGACTATGTGCTTGGATACTGTGTTAGTCCCAAAATACTGTAAAGTTTTGAAACTCTAATTTCAAGTTGTATACTAGTGGATCTACACAATGCCTGGAGACTAAAGAGAATAGAGATAGGATGGATACAGTATCCAATCGTCTATAGTGTCCACATGCCAGGTCTTGCATATACAAGACAGATACAGTATCCATTCCTCTTTAGTGTCCATATGCACATACAAGTCTGGACTTAGTGAATCTTTAACTCCTGGGAGAATGGCTACCATTCCATTCTATAGGTGAGGAAAACGAGGCACAGGGATGTTGAACAGCTTTAGAGCTGGGGCTGGAGCAGAAAGTGCTGAACTAAAGCATGGAATGTGTCCTTGAAGGAGGGAAAAGCACAGTCACATTGAAAAGATGGGGATACAGATGAGAACATGGAAGAAGAAAGGGTCAGAAGCTGGAAAAAGAAGATGAGGAGAAACAGGGAAAGAAGGCTGAGACATGAGATGGGTAGTGAGGGAGGAACTGGGGACCAGTTGGCAGTCTGACCCAGCACAGCAGGGTCAGACCAGGGTCAGGAATTACAGTTGTGGGCTATTGGGGTGTGGTAGAAGCCGATGGGCCCTTTTGGGTTCAGAGGTCCTTCCTATAATTTTGTGTCATGCACACTTGCGGAGGAGCATCTGGGGTCACCATGGCCCATGCCTTTCCTGCTCTGCAGGGAGCTGCTTCCTGTGTCTGGTGGACGTGGTACCCGTGAAGAACGAGGATGGGGCTGTCATCATGTTCATCCTCAACTTTGAAGTAGTGATGGAGAAGGACATGGCAGGGTCCCCGGCTCATGACACCAACCACAGGGGGCCCTCTACCAGCTGGCTAGCTTCTGGTAAGTGCAGCCAAACTCCTGAACCAGCCAGGACTACATGAAATGAGGTCTTGTTTCCCTGAGTCACATGCTTGTGTGAGGGTGCAAGGAACACCAAGGAATGATTTGGTCAGTCTACCTAGACCAGGACGGAGAAACACCCATGCATAGTGAGCTCAGCATCACAGGTTCTTCAGGCAGAGCATGTTTTCTAGCCTTTCCTCCTGGATCCCCATGCAACACCCTGGAGAAATAATAGGTGCTTGCTTAAGCAGTATTAGCCACCAGCTCGTTAGAAGGCTCTGTCTCATGGACTCAGCTCTTCTGTGGTCTGGCCAAGTCCCAAGAGTGGAAGTTAATGGAAGAAAAGATAGGAAGGCATGTTGGCCTTGGCTGTAAACAGCAGCTTCAACATTTCTCCTGGTTGACCCAAAGGTTCAGATCCTCTGCTTTCCCCAGGAGGCAGATTTTTGGGGGTTTAATTAAACAATTCTCCTTAAAGTCATGAAAACAAAACTCACCTCTTGGGTGTTAGTGAAACTAGCCCTATGGATGCCAGCTGCTGGGTAACATGGTCCTCATTTACTGTGTGACCTTTCGTGACCTACCCAAGGCTTGGGTCAGTCTCTCTATGTGTTACCCTCTCAACCAGTGCAGTGTGGAATCATGGAGATTCATGGAATCTGGGGAGTAGATGACTGGTTTTAGAATTGTCTGGGTTCAGGAAGTCACATACTGTGCATGGAGAGGGGTGAGGGCCTGCTACTATTAGGGACCCAGTTCTTTTTGGTCACCCCGCACACCATAGGCTGCCGTTTCCCCACAGGCCGGGCCAAGACCTTCCGCTTGAAGCTGCCTGCCTTGTTGGCACTGACTGCCAGGGAGTCATCTGTGCGAGCAGGAAGCATGGGCAGTGCTGGAGCTCCCGGAGCAGTGGTGGTAGATGTGGACCTAACACCAGCAGCACCCAGCAGTGAGTCCCTGGCCTTGGATGAGGTTTCTGCCATGGACAACCATGTGGCGGGGCTTGGGCCTGCAGAAGAGAGGCGAGCACTGGTGGGACCAGGGTCAGCTTCACCTGTAGCCAGCCTCCGAGGCCCTCACCCGTCGCCGCGGGCTCAGAGCCTTAACCCTGACGCCTCAGGTTCCAGCTGCAGTCTGGCCCGGACTCGCTCTCGGGAAAGCTGTGCTAGTGTGCGCCGGGCATCTTCCGCGGATGACATCGAGGCAATGCGGGCTGGGGCACTGCCCCCTCCACCCCGCCATGCTAGCACAGGTAAGGGCACAGACCTGGGATCCCCTACTCCAGCCCCTTGCTTCCTGCCTGTCTGTCTGCCAAGCCTGCACTGTCCCAGGCCCCTCATTTCCTCTCTCCCTCCTACCTCTTAGGTGCCTGGGAGTCTAGGAAATGGAAATCCCACTAAGTACCTATTTAATCTCATTAAGTGGACCTTTACTCTATTAAATGTCCATTCATCCCGTTACATTCTTCTACTCACAGAATTCTTGCTGGCCCACAGGGCTAGCTGTCCCAGGACATCCTAGAACAGGGATAGCCATGGAACTGGAAAGAGACAAGAGAGATGCAGAGGCTCCTAAATCTATCTGAGCTCTTCCATTCCTTTCCCCTGTCTTCTTCTCATGGCGGCATGTTTCCTTACAACAGAGAGGTCTGGCCCTTACTTGTTTTCATGGGTCTTCTGAGCTACCTCATTGCTTGCTATCCTAACCCCTTGGTCCTTGTCATTGTAGTATTTTTGCCAGTGGCCTGGCTTCCCATCATCCTCTGGCCCATCCACCTGACCAAGCTTTGTGTCTCCATCCCAGGGGCCATGCACCCCCTGCGCAGTGGCCTGCTTAACTCCACCTCAGACTCTGACCTTGTGCGCTACCGAACCATTAGCAAGATACCCCAAATCACCCTCAACTTTGTGGACCTCAAAGGCGACCCTTTCCTGGCTTCACCCACCAGTGACCGGGAAATTATTGCGCCCAAGATAAAAGAACGGACCCACAATGTCACCGAGAAGGTCACCCAGGTAGGTGTCCAACGTGCTCTCTTCCAGCCTTAGAGGAAGTTGAACCTGGGAAGGAGGGGCAAGGTTGTGATCAAAGTTGGGGGGCTAGTCAGCGAGGGAAGCTGTGGGGGTTGGTGGGGAAAATGCCCAGTGTTGGGCTACAAGAAGGGAGTCTGAGATGAGAAGGCTTGTAGAGAGAGAGGCTGCTGGAGAGAGAGCGAGGGGGCTTTTAGGATGGGCAGGTGTGGGTGACCAATAGATAGGGTATGTGGCTCTAGCGTTCAAGGTGAAGATGAGGTACTTGAGACAGAGACACTGGGAAGGCCATGGTGAGTGAGACAGGCAGCTAGAGGGATGAGAAAGATATATCTGAGGGGTCACTGGGGCAACAGGATTGGGCTTCAGTTAGAAAGGGCCACACAAAAGTCAAGGTCAGGATGGTCTTGATTCTTGTAGGCCAGCGTGGTGTACCAGATGGCCTGGGGTGTCTGCCGTGTCCACCTAGCTCTGAGAGTGGGATCTCCTTCTTGTGGTGGGTGGGAACATTGCTAGTGGGTATAAAGCTATCCAGGGATCAGAGAATCCAGCTTTGATTTCGGCAGCTCTATTTTGAAGGCTCCTCTGGTCCTGTCCCTCCTAGCAGTGAGGTGGCTTACAAGGCCAACTCGGCCACAGCTACTTTCCATGTTGGCAGGGGTGAGGTCTTATTAGTGGGAATCCCTGGAGAAGAAGGGCCTGTTGTTCTAAGCTGCCCCCCAGAGCAGCTGCCCTATGAGGGAGCTGACCAGCTCTGGACTCCCTTGGCCTGCCTTCTGGACATACTCCTGTGCCTCTGGCTCTCTGGGTTCCGGCTGCCCCTTTGCATTTCCTCCAGAACATGCCTCTCACCCTGGAGCCTTTATCTGGTTCACTCTTCTCCCTCTCTGGGTCCTACCTATCTCTTCCTACCTGGGTGTCTGGCATCTGCCCTGTTCCTGGACCCAAAGTGCGTATGCCTTCGTTGTGTGAGTCTCTGCCTATCCGTTTGTGGACTGCCTGTGGTGCCCCTGCCAGTCACCTGGCTTCTCTCCATCTCTGGGTGTCTCTGCCTGACTCTGGCTGGCTCGGCACTGGACTGTCGGGGCGGGGGTGTTGGGGAGACCATTAATCTGCGGTGACAGGCCAGGCTGCTGGGTGGAGGGGGAGGGGCTAGGGCTGCGGGAGCTGCTGCAGCAGGAGCCTAGAGCGGGTTGCAAAGGCGGGGGCCGCTGGCCGGGCACGGGGCAGAGGGCGGGCACGGGCTGGGCGGGGGGAGGGGAGGGGAGGCAGAGTGGTGGAGTCGGGGTGGGAACCTGGCAGGAGGAGGGGCTGGCCGGCAGAGGAGCTGCGGTTCCCACCGCGGGTGCTGGGCTGGCGGCAGGCGGGCAGAGCCCAGCACCCTGGTAGCGGGGGCCCACACTAAGGGGCCATGTGCAGCAAGATCCAAGCAGGCAGCTTTCATACTCACTGCCTAGGTGACCCCAGCCCCAGGGCCCAGCCCCAGCCATTCTGGCTTCATGCCAGAGGCGGCTCTGGCTGCCAGTCGGCCAGCCTTGGGCTGGCAGCCTGGCCTGGGACTGCTGCTGGGGTACAAGTGAGGCCCTGGCAGGGCCCTGGGGCCTTAGGCCAATAAGGCTGAGGGAAGCTAAGTCCTCCATGGCGATTCCAGCGGGGAAGGAGAGCAGGACAGGGGCTCTGCAGCCCAGGGCTCAGAAAGGCCGGGTGAGGCGGGCAGTGCGCATCTCCAGCCTGGTGGCCCAGGAGGTAGGTGATTCCCTCAGTACCCGATTCTTTTCTTGGGCTGGGACACCGAGCCAGGTGGGAGTGTGGCCCAGAGGGCTATGGCTGCAGTTGGGGAGAGGGCTTCTGAGAAGCAGGACAGGTTGGGAGTTCTTCGGTGTGGCCCACCACTGAGCTCCTCAGTGCTCTCCTCCTGGCTGCTGGCTAGGTTCCCGGGGTTTCCCTTGCCTTGGCAACCCCTTTGCTATGGCTCCTATGTCCCACAGTCTTCTAGTTTAGAAAGGGAAGAAAGAGATGCTAGGAAGCAGTTAGGTGTCCAGAGAGGATGACGGGGAGATGGAGAGAAACAAGAACCAGTAGGCAGCAGCTAGACCTGACACAGAGGTGCTGGGGCTCCCTCACTATGACACTGTGGTCAGCAGTGGAGGCTTGCATTACTCTTGTGGGTCTCAGGAGGGAAGGGATCAGAGGCTGCTCAATGGGCAATGAGGGCAGACTGAAATGAAGCATTGGCTCACCTCTTTAGGGCATCCTGGGCCACTGTCCCACCAGCTGGTGATTGCCTCTCCACCCCACTGGCTCTCCTGCTTTAAAACCTGGAGGTAGCTCTGGGTGATTCTGAGAATCCCACCCCTGCCAGCATCACTGCTGTCCCTGACTCCCTCTGTTTGGGTTCATATGCTCCTCCCAGCGGGGGAACAGATCCAGGTGAGAGTTTTCTCTTCCAAGGTGAAGATCCAAGGTTGAGTCAGTCTTCTGTAAGACAGCAAATCACAGGGCTTAGAGACCTGGCCTAGAGCCATGTGGTAAGCCGGTGGTTTCAGAAATCAGACTGGCCCTTGGGTAGATTGAATTAGCAAGTTTGGGCCTTATATCTCAGACTTGATGGATATTTGAGAGCAAATGTGCACTGGGGCTGTGGGCAGACCTGGGGGACAGGGTTATTCTTGTCTGGGGTGGTCCAGTATAGCTCCCCAGGCCTGTGTTCAGGCACAGACATCCACCCCCTTTTGCCCCTTGTTTGTGGGGTCCTAGTCTGCTCTTTTTTGATGGCTTGAAAGTCATTAACCTCATATATACTAACACTGCGTTTTAATTAATAGGCCCTCAGTCTGAAGGCAGGGCAGACCTAGGATCCTCCTCTGACAGGGCCTGGTACTCATCCCCACCCCATCTCTTTTCTTTGAAGTCTCGGTGTCTATCCAGGGGAGGGGGCAAATCCTTCCTCAAGATCCATCTTTTTTACCAGCTCCTTTCCCTAAGTTGGTCTCTAAATGGCACCGCCCATGCAGACAGGCTTGAGGGATTCCCACTTGAACATGAACGAGACTCTTTAGGACTTCACTGAGCCCGGAGACCTGAGGTTGTGGGATTCAGGGCTTCTGGGACAGGGCTAAAACCTCTGGGGTTGGGGAAGCTTAGGCTCTTGTTGCAGGCATGGCCCAAGGCTGGAGGGATTGAGGAAAGGATTCCAGCTGACTCAGATGTCTGCCAGAGGATTCTCAGGGTGGGGGCCAGGGGGCCTTCTGACACCTAGGAAAGCTACTTCTCCCTGGGCAGGTTTGGGAGCAAGACTGCTGCTGGCTGTGCTGGCTGCCCCCGGCCCTCTGCTGGGCTGCCTGTGCTTAAGTGTTGAGGGGCTTGTGTCTGAAAATGGGGTTTTGTGCAGGCCAAGAGTGCATCTCTGAGCCATTCTGGGTATACATCCCTCTGTATTCTTGAGGTACCTGGGTTGGGCTCTGTCCCTTGTGTCCCTTTGTCAGAGTGTGGGAGGCTTCTCTGGGTTGAGGTGAAGAGAGGCCTGAGAAAGAATAGCAGCAAGGAGAGGGTTTCTCCCCTCAGGGAGGCCATGGGGCCTGAGAATGGCAGCTGGCATCCGTGGACAAGTGGTCTGAAGTGAGGGAGCCTACTTTATGTGTTGGAACTCTGGCTCCTGGGCTCACTGCCCAGTTGGGCACTGCAGTCCTTGGAACATATTCTAGACTGAGATTGTGTGTGTGTGTGTGTGTGTGTGTGTGTATGTGTGTGTGTGTGTGTGTGAGACTTTTGGAACTGTGGGGCAAGATTGTATGGTGAGAGTTGGATTGTGCAGTCTGAGGGTCTAGACTGTCTTGTGGTGGAAACAATATTGGGTCTTCCTGCATGATGACCCAAGTTCATGTGTTTTGGGAACTGTCAGAACTGTGTGGAGTCAGCCAGGATGTCCCACTGCTGGCTAGCATTCTGGGAACTTTAGTGCCCAGGTTTGGGGGTAGTCACTTTCTATGGCTACTTGGCTGAAGATGAGCATTCTGATGGAAATATGCTCTACTTGGCCATAGTACCAACTTTTGCTCTGAAGTCCCATGACCCTTCCTCGTACCCACACCTTAGGTCCTGTCCTTGGGAGCAGATGTGCTGCCTGAGTATAAGCTGCAGGCCCCAAGAATCCACCGCTGGACCATCCTACACTACAGTCCCTTCAAGGCGGTGTGGGACTGGCTCATTCTGCTGCTGGTCATCTACACGGCAGTCTTCACACCATACTCGGCTGCCTTCCTGCTGAAGGAGACAGAAGATGGGTCCCAAGCCCCTGACTGTGGCTATGCCTGCCAGCCTCTGGCTGTAGTGGACCTCATTGTGGACATCATGTTCATTGTGGACATCCTTATCAATTTCCGTACCACCTATGTTAATGCCAACGAGGAGGTGGTCAGCCATCCTGGCCGTATTGCTGTGCACTACTTCAAGGGCTGGTTCCTCATTGACATGGTGGCTGCCATCCCCTTCGACCTGCTCATCTTTGGCTCTGGCTCTGAGGAGGTGGGCTTAGCAGGAGGCAGCCAGGAGGGAGTAGGGTGGAGGGGTCAAAAAAAAGAAGACACTACACAGGAAAGGAGGGTCCCTAACAAATAAATCTACGCTTGTTCACCCACAGGGTCATAAGGAGCTGGAAGGGGCATTTCCCCCCTAAAGTTGGGAATATAATTTTCTAACTTACACAAAAGCTCCCTCTTACTTAGAATTCTGGCCTAGCACCTTGAGGTGACTGTTGGTCTGTTTGGAGCCTCTCTTTCCCCATTTTCAGCATGGAGACCCTTAGCACTTTGTTTCACAGATTAGTGACATCTGTGCTGGGAGCAGTGTGGGAGGCGCTTTATGCCAGGTGGTTTTCATTATCAGGGAGAGTTCCTAGGCAGAAGTCTTTTATGGCAACAGCATGGTACTGTGCTCCTTATTCATGTGCCCTCACACTGAACATGTCCCCTCCTCTAGCTGATTGGGCTGCTGAAAACTGCGAGGCTACTGCGGCTGGTGCGTGTGGCTCGGAAGCTGGACCGCTACTCGGAGTACGGGGCAGCGGTGCTCTTCCTGCTCATGTGCACCTTCGCGCTCATTGCACACTGGTTGGCCTGCATCTGGTACGCCATCGGCAACATGGAACAGCCTCACATGGACTCACACATCGGCTGGCTGCACAACTTGGGCGACCAGATCGGCAAGCCCTACAACAGCAGCGGCCTGGGAGGACCCTCCATCAAGGACAAGTATGTCACAGCGCTCTACTTCACCTTCAGCAGCCTCACCAGCGTGGGCTTTGGCAATGTCTCTCCTAACACCAACTCAGAGAAGATCTTCTCCATCTGTGTCATGCTCATTGGCTGTGAGTGCGTCCTGGAAGCGGGTGAGGGGTGGAGCCACGGCTGGATAGAAAGGGTGGTGAAAGTCCTAGGATGGAGCAAAGTGGCCCCGCCCCCTCCTCTTCCCTTCCTAGAGTCCTGGGCTCACAGTTCAGTTTGGAGGCTGGGACACCAAGGCAGGAAATGCTGAAGGTTGGCGTGTGTTTGAGCATGTGTATGTCCACTCTCAGACTGAGTCGTGACCGGACCGCGAGTGTCGTTGACCTGGTGCGGGGCCTGAGCAGAGGGTCCCCCGTGGGCGGGCGGGGTCCCTGCGGATGCTGACGGCCCCACTCACCCACGCCCCCAGCCCTCATGTATGCCAGCATCTTCGGCAACGTGTCCGCCATCATCCAGCGGCTGTACTCGGGCACGGCCCGCTACCACACACAGATGCTCCGGGTGCGGGAGTTTATCCGCTTCCACCAGATTCCCAACCCCCTACGCCAGCGCCTCGAGGAGTACTTCCAGCACGCTTGGTCCTATACCAATGGCATCGACATGAACGCGGTGAGGCACTAGTGGGTGCGGGGGCACCCTTGTACATCCAGCATATCTCCGGTGGTTGTAGTTAGTATTAAAGAACCTGAGAATTGGGGCTGGAGAAATAGCTCAGTGGTTAAGAGCACTGACTGTTCTTCCAGAGGTCCTGAGTTCAATTCCCAGCAACCACAT
>NW_022196901.1:19010026-19012965 GCF_008632895.1 Mastomys coucha | reverse complement strand
AAAAAAAAAAAAAAAAAAAAGAACCTGAGAATTACATAGGATTCTGACCGTGAAACGCCATCTGGAGCTCTCCCACTGGGAGGGGCCAGGTTCTTCATACATCCCATGTAAGACAGACGGACGTGGGAAATCAATTGATGCATTCCAGATAAGAACTTGGTCAGAGTGGGACCCCAGGTGCTGAGGGGGTTCTGGGCACCCACAGGTTTGGCAGCCGTTGGAATTGGGAGGAGCAGGGTTTTCCCTGAGCCAGAGGTGTGAGCCAGTGGATTGGTGTTTGGACTGACACTTGAGAGACCATGCTGAACCATCCCCATTTGCAGGTGCTGAAGGGATTCCCTGAGTGCCTGCAGGCTGACATCTGCCTACACCTGAACCGCTCGCTGCTGCAGCATTGCAAGCCATTCCGAGGGGCCACTAAAGGCTGCCTGAGGGCCCTGGCCATGAAGTTCAAGACCACACATGCACCACCAGGGGACACATTGGTGCATGCTGGGGACCTGCTTACTGCCCTCTACTTCATCTCCAGGGGCTCCATCGAGATCCTGCGGGGTGATGTCGTGGTGGCCATCTTGGGTATGGGGTGGGGATGCCCACTGAAACCCAGAGAGACCCGAGCCCTCTGAATACACTGGGGGTGTGGGGTTGCTGGCAGGATTCTTGGGTTCTTTTAGCTCACCCTTCAAGGTGGGCAACAGAGAGAAACCCTGTGGGACATAGCCTCCCCCTGCACTCGAGAGAACTTCAGGATCTATCCATAGAAAGGCATCTAGTGTTTCCTTGAAGTTGAATGTCGTCTTGTAGTTGAGTGGGACATACTCAGCTGGAGGCTATGCATCCACCTTCACTAAGGACATGGTTCCCTGAAGTTTTATGTCCCACCTGTGGCCATTGTGTGCATGGGTGGCACTTGGACAGCACGGAGGCTTCTTGCCCTCCCATGGTTTTTGTTTTTGTTTTGTTTTTGTTGTTGTTTTTGGTCCTACATGTGTCAAACTTTTGCCCATGGTTCATAGTAGAGCATTTTAGACTTACTTCACAGTTCAGCCCAAACATGTATACCACTCCACAACCTACTCCCTTCCCAACGAAATCAAGTTTTAGTGAGCACATTTTGGTCTTTTCTGTGCTTCGCTGTGCTAAGCTAAGCTGTCCTGTTTTCTTTCAGTAGAACGGTACTGGCTCTGATTGACCACTGAGCTGCCATTTAGTGTTTGGAGCCCATAGTTTATAGTAAACTACACTTTGTTAGGAGGGTGTTTGAGGACATAAGTAGAGTTGTCCCAAGGAAGCCATGGCTGTAGGCAGAGCTGGAGCATGGTGGTTTCTTCTGGCTGAGTAGTTGCTAGGAGACTCCAAATCCCTGGTCCTCTGCTCTGTCACCTCTGGCCACTGGTGTTGCCCCATCTGCTGAGAGCCCCGAGAACACAAACTGGCTCATGCTTCCTTGGCTGTGTGCTGGGAGCTGGATGACTGGAGATCTGTCCAGGGTGGAATGGACCCAGAGGGTGCCTGCTTTTCTCCCACCGACGCCATGGGCTCAAACCTTTGTTTTCTCCGTGGCCTCCAGGGAAGAATGACATCTTCGGGGAGCCCCTGAACCTGTACGCACGGCCTGGAAAGTCCAACGGGGATGTGAGGGCCCTCACTTACTGTGACCTGCACAAGATCCATCGTGATGATCTGCTGGAGGTGTTGGACATGTATCCCGAGTTCTCAGATCACTTCTGGTCTAGCCTGGAGATCACCTTCAACCTTCGAGATGTGAGTAGGCTACCTTCATCCCCAGGAGAGCTGATGATTGGCAGGCTGCCCCTTCACTGTGACTTTGGATATGCAGCTTCTCTGCCTGCTTTTCTGTCGTCATAGTCAGATCGGGCTCTGAAAGTACCCAACCTCAGCTTGTTGGGGGAAAGAGGACTGGGTGGGGGTAGGGGTGGGATGGGGGCAGGGGCGGGGGCAGGGAGGGAAGACGTCTTCCTTACAGCCCAACCTCCCTATGTTAACAAAGGGGTACAGCTGCCTGTCCCACTCCCATATTCAAGGCCAGCTAGGCAGGATGGACTCAAGGGCCCTGACTCTTCTCTTGGTTGCAGACCAACATGATTCCTGGCTCCCCCGGCAGCGCAGAACTAGAGAGCGGCTTTAATAGGCAAAGGAAGCGCAAACTGTCATTCCGCAGGAGAACGGACAAGGGTGAGGTGGTCAAGGGAAGGGCAGGAGGAGAGTGGAAGGCAGAGGGGAGTGAGGGCAGGGTCAGGCTGTGCCCAGCGGACAGGCGAGCAGTCCTCCAGTGCACCCCACCCCCCACGCCTCCCTTCCACTGGACAAAGGCTGGGCTTTTGGTCTTTATCATGCCTGATTGTTGTCTAGTAGGCCTTGACCCCTTAAAAAGAGGAGGGAGGTGGTAGGAGGGAGCACAAGAACAAAGGAATAAGCAGAGGGCTACAGAGAGCCAGGGATCTGGAATCAGTGGTGCCCCAAGGGTGCTGCTGAGCCAGGGGAGTGGGGGTAGATAGACTTTATTTATACTCACGTCCTGCTCCTTTCCAGGCTTGCTCAGCTCCCCTTGTCCCTTCCCTGTGCTCCCCTCTCTCTGAGGTCTGTTCTCTGTTTCCCACAGACACAGAGCAGCCAGGGGAGGTGTCAGCCCTGGGGCAAGGCCTTGCTGGAGTTGGGCCAGGGCCGAGTTGCCGGGGACAGCCGGGAGGGCCATGGGGGGAGAGCCCATCCACTGGCCCTTCCAGCCCAGAGAGCAGTGAGGATGAGGGCCCGGGTCGCAGCTCCAGCCCCCTCCGCCTGGTGCCCTTCTCCAGCCCCAGGCCTCCTGGAGACCCCCCAGGTGGGGAGCCTTTGACGGAGGATGGGGAGAAAAGTAGTGACACCTGTAATCCCTTGTCAGGTAGGCTTGGGCCATGGGGGTAGGAGTGAGTGCGGGG